>NC_050514.1:33002825-33124741 GCF_002922805.2 Oryzias melastigma | reverse complement strand
ACTTTCCCGAACAAATCGAACGGTCATAGAAATGCTCAAACATGCTCGTCCATTCAGATACACATTTCCGAGTGCGCAGAGGGCAGTTTGGGGATGAGGATTTTTTTTTTTTGGCTCGGGAATGAGGAGAAAAGGAGGCAGTCACACGGCTCACGCAACTAAGCACGTGCAGGGGGAGGAATTAAATATTTTTTAGTTAAAATGTTGCACTTGAAGCTTTTGCTTTTCTGACATGACACAAAATTGAGAGCCGTTATGTGTTTTATCAATCCTCCATTATGCACAGATGTCAGATGACTGACGAGATCATTATTACATTTAAAGCAGTGGTCCCCGACCCCCGGGGTCATTTGTTACCGGGGCGCACAGAAAGAACAATTATTCTCTATCATCTTATTTTTTTTAAAATGTTTTATTTAGAAAAGTTACCGGATTTTCTCATTTACATCCTCACTTGACCCACGTCAAGACCGCAACATGTCACATGATACACCCCGTTAAATTTAATCTCAAGATAGCAAAATGAGCAAAAAACAAACTTCTTTAGAAAGTTTGCATTGTGTTGGGGTAGAAACGATGTTGGTCATGTTATGTTCAGCTGTTGTTGTGACGTCATGAGGACCCAGCTAATAAAGTTGTGCATGATAACACAGTGGATTAACGTTTTTAATCCCCCCCCGGGCCGCGGAATAATTCTACACTGGCTGACCGGTCCACAGCCCCAAAAAGGTTGGGGACCACTGTTCTAGAACACGCCGTCCTGGTGTCATAAACACTCGGCAGGTGGAGCTCACACTGGACCAGAACCACATAGGCAGATAGCGGCAGGAAGGGGAATCTTTATTTTGCTTTTACTGTTTACTAGCACTTCTCTGCCACCTACTACTGGTGCATGCTGGGAGCAGGAAGTCACATCGGTGCAAATCCTACAATTCTTGCTCCAAACTTTTTTTTTTTTTTTCATAGCTCTCTTCCTATAAATGCACGATTTGGTGTCATTTAATTCTGGCCGGACACAAACCGTGACTGTTAGTTTCTCATTTCATAGTCAAAAAAGTAACGGCTGACAAAAAAAATTTAATTTTCTAGCTGGAACTGGAACTTCAGCTGTATTTAGAATTAATTGGTTAAAAAAAATACGAAGACTCAAAAACAGCTTAACATCTATAAATCATTACGACTAGTTCAATAAATTAACTTTTGATTTTTTTTTTCTTGTGGATTTTTATTTCATTAGTCTTTATTGACAGGTTGTGAAAAAATGTGTTACTTATGTTCTTGTTCCTTAGCAGTAGTTAAAAAATGAAGGATAACTGTGACTTGCTACGTACTTAAATATATATAAAATATATATAAAATAAATATTTAATCGTTTTTTAGTACTTAAATCTTGTTGGGTTTTGTTTGTGTGTTTTTCTCGGTTTAGATGTTTTTGTTTTAACAAAAAGCAGACTTTTTGATTTATGGTCCGGCACGTTGTCACGGTAACATGACGAGGCGCTGCTATCCTCGAGTGCATATGCTGATCATCACATTGGTTAAATAGAGCATCAGTTCTGAGAGAAACTTCAGGTCTTAACGCTTGTTTTTTGACCAGAAAATGAAGAACAGCCTTGCGATTAATAGTGATCAATCACAATACAAAAGTGTGATTAATCAGATTTTGTTATAATTGGTTAACAGCTTTAATTAATAATAAACATTCTAAATGTACAAGATTTTGTGTGATTTCCTGGTGTGATTATTTGCAGATAATAAGTGGTTGGCAAATACTGTAACAAAAACAAAATAACTGCAGTTAATTGTGACTAATTTTCTTCCAGGTTTGCGATTAATTATTTAACTTTTTTTAATCGATTCCTGGCCCTGATATTCATATTTATATATATATATAAATTCAAGGGCGCTGAATGGCAGCAGTGCTGTGAACCAGGCGTAAGGGTCTTTGTGTCCGAGGCTTTAGGAGCTCCTTCTTCCTGCCAATCTCCTACAAAAATACTGAAGTCCTCCCGAGCCAGAGAGAGGACCCTCAGCGTGTACTGAAGAACGTTCAGCCTCTTCACGGTTTTTCTGCCTCCATACAATAAAGACTTCCAATCATAGAAAGATATTCCGTCCTGAAGAGTCTCCACTCAATGTGGAAGTTAAATAAATCCAAATATTGACGTTAAAATCTTGTTCTTCTGCAGCACCGTGGACTGCAGTGACACAGCTGAAGAACAGTCCATGTAAGATTAGTTACACCCGGGGGGTCGACCCTGAAACAAGCTCATTAGAGCTCTAAATATGTACAGCCTGACTCTGAATCCACACACTACACCGAGCTCCCATTAATGATTTAAAGACGTAATCCTCTGTCTTTATGACCCTCTCACACTCACCCAGTGTCTGTCAGTCCCCCCTCGACCCCGACAGACGCTGGAAACGGCTCACACTAACCCACCAGCTCGCCTCCTGCACTCATTACTCAGCCGGTGATGAGAAAACAGCATCTCTCCCAGGAGCCAATGAACAGGAAGGAGCAGCAGGAGAGACAAGGAGGCGTTAGTCTATCAGATTAAAACATTAAACATGCCAAGATCTACCAGGCGTTTTGTTCGCTCCTTTCATGTGCGGATAATTCCTGCCCACAGCTCTCTGTTTGAAAAGCTTTAATGTCCGCACAGATCAAGAAAGCTGGCAGAGGAACAAAAGGAAGACCCCCAAGAACCCGAGCAGCAACCCTGACAGGGTTCAGCGTGCATTCAGCGGAGATGTTCGGTAACAGAAGCCTTTGTGAGGAGGATAAAGGATAACCTCAGGGCCACTTAACGCATACACACATTTAAACTTTAATGTAGGATTCAAGCCCACTCCGGCTTCCTTCAAGCCTCATTTATGTGAAAAGATAGAAAAAGTGTCATGTCTTTCCTTTAGTTCTTCTCTCCAACAGCCTCTTCATTCATCTTCACCTCTTTGTGAACACGTTAATACATTAGGACACGATTATTGTGTCTGACGTGTAACTCCTCCTAAAACCAAAGAATTTATCGAGGAGTAAAAAACTGTTTGGATTGAGAAGCGTTTGTCTCAGTTCGCTGTGCTGTAAATGGACTACGTTTATGCAGCACTTTTCAAGGCTTGTTCATTGAAAGGATGCGTTCGTAAAGCAGCGTTTCTTCTTCCTTTGTTAAAAAAACTCATTTTCTTTATAAGACTGAAGGGAGAACGTTTGTTTGGACTGTAGCAGACAGCAGCACGAGTCAACCTGCCTGTTAAAGGTCCGTATGAACGCTGGAGCTACAACAACATGTTTGAGGCGTAAATATTTACTCCAACCTTCAAGTTTGTGTTTCTAAATTATATTAAATCTCTAACACAGGTTTAAAAAAAATCATACAAAGCTACACAATTAAATAGTAAATGCAATCCAAAGTTGTTGGTTTAACAAAGAAAAATGATGCTGAAGTTCTTAACTCTCAAAGAACGATTTTTTAAAGAATATTTAGCTTGATCTTCTGTCAATCACAATAAAACATTTAAATATCCTTGAACTGACGTGTTTGATGTCAGAATGGTTAAAAAGTTCCACGTTTACCTAAAACATATGAAAATGTGACTCGTCAACTTGACAGAAAGGCTGAATACGTCTGCCGTCAATTAAAGTTTAGAGATTTACCGACAATATTCAGGTTTATAAGTTAAATGAATATTGTCAAATAGATCAATAAATGTAGATTTAACAACAATTTCCTTCTGGGTTATCAAAGTTAAATTGAATTTTTTTTGGTTCATCTAATCTAATCTAATTTTGGATAGCAGTAATTAATAGTGGCCAATAAAAAAAATTAATAAAATATCAAACAAAATATCAAATAAAATACAATAAATAAAATAAAAAAAAAAATATTAAAAATAATAATAAATGAATAAAAATAACATAAAATGAAGTAAAATATAATATATAAAAATCTAAAAAAATAAAATATCATGTAAAATTTAAAATAAAATAAAATATAAAATACAATAAAATATAAAATTAAGTAAAATATAATATAAAATACAAAAAGCAAATAAAATATAATATATCAAATAAAATAAGAAATACATTTTATTTTAAATAAAATAAAATACAAAAAGAACAAAAATATCTAAAATAAAAAATAAAGTGAAATATAATATAAAATTTCAAATAAAAGAGCATTTAAAAAAATTAAAAAAGTAAAATATAATATAAAATGCAGTATAAAATATAAAATCGAAATAAAATATAATACAAAATATCAATTAAATTAAAATATAGAATAACATAAAATATAAAATAAAATATATTTAAAATACAAGAAAATATCAAATAAAAGACAATAAAAAACACAAAATAAAATATTAAATGAAATAAAAAATACATGAAATAAAATATCTAATAAAATAATACAAAACAATCAAATAAAAAAAACAAATTAAAAAATCTAATTAAAAAACAGTTAAAATAAAATAACGAAAAAAAAAAAGAAAAAAGCAGTGATCCAATTTGACCCTTTGGGTTCTCCAGGGTTTAAACCACAAAAAGATTCAGTCTTAGAAGGACAAAGCGAGTCTGTTACAAGACAAGTGTTTCTATAGCCGACATCTGAGAAAAGCTGAAAAGGTAAGATGTCCAAAACTAGATGATTGGGAACATTTTCATCCATGTTTGTACATCCCAGAGTTACTGACTAGGACTAGGTTAATTACAAGTGGAAACAATAAAAAAAAACTAATTCTGATAGAAAAAAACAAATAATAACAGGACTTCAAGAGAGGTTGATACCTGTATAAAAGAAAAAAAAACTGAGTTTATAAAGAATTGGGACAAAAGTGTGATAGTGTTTTGCTGACTTAGTTGAATGTCAAACTCTTCAGGGATCTCAGTTTCTGAGTGTTAAAACCACAAGAACGAGGTGGTAGAATATGAAGAAACTGGATTTAGAAAAAACAAATCTTCAACTTAATTAACCATGAAGCCTCAGCAGGAGTCATTTAGACGTTTTGGAGCCTCAGGGATGGTCACGCTTTCAGAAAATCAAGATGTTTTTGGAAGATCAAAGGAGATGAGATGAAGGACACAGAACGTTCTTAAATGTTCTAATTCAGACCTTTAAGCTCTGATTATATGACTTAGATGTTTCTACTTTAGGGCCAGAAAAAGACATCAGTTCAGGAAAAGTAGAGGAATGGGATATGAGGTGATACCAGCAGAAATAAACGGGACGACTCTATTTTTAAGAGTTCTTAGAAGAAGATTTTTGCGTCAACTCAAAGATTAGCGACTTTTTTGCTCTGATTTTACTATTTTTCTTACTAAATTATGAACTTGATGTTTTTCGTGTTAAACTTGGTTTGATTCATCACATTATCCAGATGTTTTTTTTCTGACTTAATGGGAACTATTTTAAACAGCTGGTAATCAACGTGTTTAATGCAAATGTTCACAATTCACATTTTAGCCAAATGTGACTTACATTCAAATACATTAAAACTACATTTTTTCGATTGGAATTTCTTTGTTTTAGCCACAGACTCAGTAAACAGTTTATGAATAACTTCTTTTTCAAAAACTACTCATCATTGGGGACGAGGAACGTTTGGATTTTACTATACGTTGCCAAAACAGAGCTTCATAAAATAAACAAACATGACAATTGTCTCCTAAAACATTTAAGTGAGAGGAAGCAGCATGACAGAAGGCACTTTATTGGGCCTAAGACGTTTTATTTCCATCTTTCAGACACTCTCCACCTCATCGCCATGGTGACGGCCTTTTTTCAGACACTCTGATCCATCAGGTGGCAGAATTAGGATCGTGAAGTACAAACAAACGTTCACGTCGGTACTTGGAAGCTCCGCCCACCTGCATGGCTTCATACATTTTCATATGGTCCCGCCCACAATGACTGGAAAGGGAAACTGATTGGCTAGAATTGCACAACAAACCTGAATAGAACACAAGTGACTGACATGTCCGAAAAGAAGTGTGTGTTATTATAATAATGTTGTTTAATTCAATTTAGTACAGAGTGTCACAACCTCTCAAACTTCTCCAGTCACAAAACACTCGGTAAGCTTTATGTTTCATCTGAATCTAAGTTACTTTGTAGTGGCAGGTATTAATGAGGCAGAGTCTGGTCTGAAATCCAGATCTGAGCTATGGGGAAACGCAGATTTGATCTGGTTCTGAGCCGGTTTGAGGTTTTGGTGCTGTTCATACCTAAAGCCATGAAGTCCTCGTGGTCCCAGGCCTGCAGCTGCGCCAACGGCCCGCTGTACAGCAGCAGTCCTTCAGCCACGTCGGTGATGAACTCCAGCGACACGTGACTCTCAAAACACGGCATCATCGGAGGAAACCAAGCATAGCCGTTGCCGTGGAAACTGTGCTTGTTTTGCTGGCATTCCGGTCCCTCAAACTGAGCTTGGCATTGGCACCTGAGAGAAAAAAGGAGGGAGCAGTCATTTCAGAAGACATTTCTGCAAAGAAAAGCAGGAACAGAGGTTAAAACGTGATCCTGATCAGAATCTTTCCTGCTCATTCTCAGCCGCATGCTGCCTTTTTCTGGGATTCCTGCAGCATTTTTGCACTTAGCGTTCTCTTCCTTCCAGGCAGGTGATCCGCGCTCTGCATGTTTCACTGATGCAGATGTTCTCATAAGCAGAAAAAGCAGGAGGGGAAATGACTGCATCATCTACAAAACCTCTCGCTGTACTTAAACTCTTTATTTGTGGCTTTTTCTTGTCTTAAGTGCATCCTCTGTTGATCATCTTCCTTTGAATAATTCATTTCTATGTTTTTCAACTTTCTCAATATCTCTTAAAAAAAAATGAAGACTGAAAAAAATATATAAGAAAGGATCTTTATGTTTTATATTATTAATAGCTGTAATGTCGAATGATTTGTTGCTTTAACATCTTTTTATTTGGCAGGTTTAGGTGCAGTGATTAAACATAACAGATACGTTTGCCAACAAATGTGAGACAAAAATGATAAACTTTTTTATATTAATCTTTCTTAGAGAAAAACTCCAAACTTCAGGTTTTCAGAAGCATCTAAAATGTATCATGACTTGTACTACAAGTATTGAATTACAAAAGTTAATTATCATCTTTTTATTTATATAAAGGAAGCAGATTAAAATAATATTTGAATCAGTAAATGCTTATACTCTCATCAGGCTGGGGTCTAAAAAGTGAACCGAATCAAACTGATGTTTTCCCTGTAAAATAAACATCAATACATAAAATCCAGGAGTATTACAGACTGTATTTAAAAGGAAAAAAAGAAAGAAAAAAGTCAAAATTGCTAGAAATAATTCATAATTTTATGAGAATAAAGTTGTAAAATTATGGGAGAAAAAAAGTGAAAATTATACAAGAATGAACTTGTAAAATCAGGAGTACAAATTATATTTTATGAAGATAAAGTTATAGGTTTATAAGTTATAAATTGAGAATTTACGAGATTAAAGTCAGAAATTCATGAGGCAAAAGTCTAAAAAAAAAGGACGTATGTGATGTTTCAGTATGAGAGACATAGACCACATTAGAAGCAGATACTTCAATATTGATCCACTTTGCTTTTAGTAAATGCTAAATGTAGGTACTTTTACAGCTGATTTGATTTGTGGCATGTTTGATACACCAAGCATTAAGGGGTTAACCCCTGGAATCCCTCCACCATATGAGGACAAACATTTCCTCACATGGGTGCGCTCTAAAGCCCACAAGGTTACATTTAAATGTTAGAATGATAGCAAGACTTTTTAAAGTTATAAATTGTATTTTTTGAGCAGTGACAGTTGGATGACGGCGAATGTTGATGACATCATCCAGAGGGAGTAACGTCCGATTTTAAAGACAGAATTTTCTTATAACTCTCCATTTGCAGGATCTAGTTGTAGAAGTAAAAATACATTAAGGCACATGGTTCCTATAATAAACTGAAGCCCTGAGGCATCATTATAAATGGTTTCATTAATGCATTTAGTCGACACATATGGAGTCTTACACAACCAACTGTATTTTTAAATTAGCATGGATTTTTTTTGAAAAATCAAAACTTTTACCTCATATTTTACAAGTTTATTACCTAAAATTATGACTTTTTATTCACGTAAATCTTTACGCTTTTTCTCATAAAGGTTACAGAATCCTTTGATAGAAAATATAAGAGATTAAATCAGAAATAAATGTCATAGATTTAATGGGAAGCTACTGTACATCCCATAATGATTGATGTGAGTTCAGTGACTTCCACTTTTTTACACTATTCTCAATTCAGAGACATTGTCTTTGAAATGTTTTTTCAATTCAATTCAATTTAGTTTTATCTATTTAGGCCAATATCTCAAAAAATGCATCATCTGGGTTCTAAATCCACCTATAGAAATAGAGGAACCACCATTGCAAAATAAGATCATATTTCAAATTATTTACAGTTATACCTACAAATTACCATATAATTACTTTGATGTTTGCTGGACAGATGCATATACATTTATAGAATTTAAAGATATTACTTTTTTCTAAAAAATATATATATATATATTATTCTGAATCCCTACAGATGAATAAAAATATGAATAAAATAAATCCAAATTTTATCATAATTCATGCATGAGAGGGTTAAACTACCAGTAAATGGACATAAAGATTGTTTTTCATAATCAAACATTTGCATAGAAACTTAAGAGAAAATTAATACACAATTAATTTATGAACTTGTGATATTCAGCCACACTTTTCACTAAAATGTTATTTAAAGACGTAGAAAATGCAGAAGGGATAAAAGATTTAGACGAAACAGAAATAAAATGGTAGGTTCTTTTTCTTCTTTAAAGTCAGTCGATGAACAAATGTGACAAATACAGAGGGGGTTTATATGAATATACTCCTCCTGTGTCCAAATATATATAAACTCATTTTGTAAAAGTAAAACTCTTCTCTGTTTTCTCAGCTGCTGGATAAGACAAGTTAGAAAAAAAAGAACAAACGTCACAAAAGGGGTTTATATGAATATACTCCTCCTGTGTCCAAATATATAACCCAATATTGTAACAGTAAAACTCTTTTCTGTTTTTTTCAGCTACTGGACAAGACAAGTTAGAAAAAAAGAACAAATGTCACAAAAGGGGTTTATATGAATATACTCCTCCTGTGTCCAAATATATAACCCAATATTGTAACAGTAAAACTCTTTTCTGTTTTTTTCAGCTACTGGATAAGACAAGTTAGAAAAAAAGAACAAACGTGGCAAAAGGGGTTTATATAAATATAGTCCTCCGGTGTCCAAAGCCATATAATCCCATTTTGTAACAGTAAAACTCTTTTCTTTTCTGTTTTTTTAATTTGCTGGCAAGGACAAGTTTAACAAAAAAGAACAAACGTGGAAGAAGACAGCTTGAGTTTTGTATCTGTTGTGACAGAAGAGGACGTAGAGAACACAAAAAAGTAAAAAACAACTTAGAAAAAACCTCAAAAAGTGTGTTTTGAGTGGCGTCATATTGTTGTTTCACTCACTGAGAGACAGAAAACTAGAACAAAAACTAGAGGATCAAAACAAATCTGATAGTTGTTGGTTGTCAGTAACTACTTGACTCTAGAGACGTCATAAACACGAAGCAGTTGGTCTTCAAATGGACCATCTATGTCCTTCATGCAGCGGTTTGTTTGAATTAACGGAGAATAATAAAAACAGTTAAATACATTTTCACTGGTACTGACAGAGACTCACTTTGCCTCAAACATACAATTTGGATTATTTCTGATTCTGGCTGTCACGCTCTCTTGCACCGTCCTCGCCATAAACTTTACTGATCATAAACTACATTGTCAGTCGACTCGAAAGCACAAAGTCATTACGCTGCACTGAATCTGTCAGGACTCCATGTCAAATTCTCTGCACTCCATTTGATCTTTTTTTTTTTTAGAGTGTGAATGTGAGTAATCATCCTCGCTATAGAATAACAGGCTGTAAAAATAAGTGTCTTCACAGTTGGAAGCATCATTAGCCTCTCAGATTACTGCGCTGCTTTCTGAGGGCTTTTGTGTCGTTCCTGCACAAACTGCAGCTCAAATTTAGAACTGACAAATCGATCACGCCCATTTAAAAAAGTATCTGGATTCTATTCCTCGACTATATTTAATATTTGCTTTAAAACCTTTTTATTTTTTCAAATAAAGCCGAATTAACTAAACTATTTTTTGATGGGATTTTATGTTTTGGTTCCTGAATTTACTCTGTTTATTGAATGTTAATTTACAAATATTGCATCGTAAATTCTAATTTGAAAAGTAATTTAATTATTGTTCAACATGTCTGGTCCTGTTCATGTTTTAAAACAAAAATTATATTAACCTTCGACTTGTGTTAGCTTTCCATCCACAGTGTTAACAGGTCAGTTAAATTAGCTTTAAAATAAAATAAAAATAATAACCTATTATTATTTTTTTTGTCATCTCTTGGTCATCTTATTAGGCCTCCATCTACATGCAAATGTTGTTTTTATCATATTTTCTGTGTCTCTGAACCATTAAAAGAAACTGTATGCTTTTAGATTTGAATAAAAACAGAAAAAATAACATCAAGAGAATCAAATAAATAAAACAAATCTTATTGTGTTACTTGAACTTAACTGAGGAGTTTAAAACACATCTCTGAAATGAATTTACTTGATTTTTTTTTTAAAAATCATTAACTTCTATCATGTTATGGCTCATTTAAGATCCATTCATATTTTCTTCCAGAAAATGCAAAAACACATTTATATTTTTTTGTCAGCAATAGAACTTTAAACATTGGAACACAAACCACAAAACAAACAAATCAAACCAACATAAATCACTTACATCATCCAAAAGTATTAGAAACTAAATCATTTCAATTTATTTTATGCATATAACCCAAAATCACAAAGAAAATTTGCCTCATTGGGCTTCAAATCAGAGAAAAGTCTCTGTGTCTGGACTTAAACGTTTTTATTTAACTTTTTTAAAGATAAAATGATATTGTTGTCCAGCACCGCATTGTGTGAAATTTGACCCTCCCCCTAGGGGAGTGGTGAGCTGCAGACACAGATGCACCTGGAAACCATTTGGTGGTTTAACTCCCCAATCCAACCCCATAATGCCGAGTGTCAAGCAGGGAGGAACTGGGTCCCATTTTTAGTCTTTGGGATTTGAACTCACGACCTTCCAGTCTCAGGGCGGACACTTTACCACAAGGCCGCTGAGCTGGTTTGGTCTGGACAGATGAGCATCTCTGAAGCTCTCATGATTGGAAGAGGAGGATGTTGTCAGTGTGTTGGCTGAAATGGTTCAAAATATCTGGCCCAAATAGTTATTTTATAAAACCGTGTCAAAACTAACCCTAAAACCCGAATGGACATCCTTTCAACCAGAGCATTTTAGAATTAGAAAATAAATAAATAATAATAATTTTGTTGAAATCAAAGGCCCTGACAAAGTCAAACAGTCTTGATGTAATAAATTAATTTTAAGTGATTTTTTTAAATGCAATTAAAAACTAAAAGGAGTCGGGGCCGACCCTAACACAGGACTAAGGTTAAATAAACATAAATTAAAGTCGTTTCTATCATTGTACGGGGGATCCTCCATTCTGATTGGCTGTAGTGTGTCCATTAAAAGTGATGATGGACATTTAAAATAGAATTTGTGGTCACAAAGCCAAAGTTTATGTCCTTTTTGTTTGATAATTCATGTTCATAAATAGTTTCATTATGAATTAATTAAATTAAGTGTTTGTTTGTTGATCCGTATTTAATGATCAGAGTTATTGGTGAATATTTCTTCAATCCAAGCGATCTAGGATATACTTTGGTTCTTTGAAACAAACTTTTGATTCATCATCTGGACTAAAAACAAGCGGTAAGAGGTGATTTTCTCTGAAAAGATGTATTTTTGATAAGCAACACTTTCAATTTTATTTTATTTTTTTCTTTTTGAGCTTATTTTGTAGTGTTTTACATGTCTGAAATGAATCTAAATTTAAATCTAAAGTACTAATATTTAATTTCTTTTTTTTAAGTGACTACAGTAGAAGTGGGGATAATGGGGGATAATGGGTGATAATGTCCTTCTGCATGTGCATTATCACAAATGAATGCAGTTTGCAGAAAGCAACCGACCATCGTGAAAATGGAAACCTTCCTTACTTGCTTTTATTCATTTATTTTTTATTATTGTGAAGCATCAAATCAAAACAGATTTTCTTGAATTCTTCAGGACGAAAACAGCCGACGGAGCTTCCTGCTAAAATAAGTTGTGCTTATTTGACTTTTTTTCTTCATCAGGGCTTTTCGGATGTTGTTAAAGGACCTGAGGTGAGCAGATCCTGTCAGTAACTAAATCTGCACACGAAGGCAAAAAAAAATGAGGGAACATGCTAACATGAATCCTGATTCATCCTCTGGGAAAAAGCTGCTCAGTACATCTGTAGCGTTCAGAAGTGGAGGCGGTTCTGGTCCTACTGATCCAGTTTACTTTATTCTGGTACCTATGGACTGACTTCCGACCCTGTTGGTCTTTGGGTTCTGCAGAGGTAATTCTGAAAAGTCCAATCCATCAGGCTTTCAGCAGCACATTTCTCTTTTTATCTGCTGACAAATAAGCCATAAAATAACAGAATGACACAAACAATTCATAATTTATCATTACAATATTTCATGAGTTTGATAAATAATCATCACAGCTCAGCAAAAGCACATTCCAGAACCTCATTACTGAAGCTGGAGGTGCTAATAAACTATTGTGATGAGATTATTAATATTATGTGACAAAACTACATTTGCAGGAGAATAAAACTTTATTAAAACATTTGCTGTGAAAGCAGTTTTGCATAAAACTTTTAGCCGCTATTGTCTGCTGGAGGATGAAGTCTGGGTTCTTTATGTGAAAAAAATAAACTTTTAGAAATGAGATTTGCTCTTTGATTTCCTAAAAAGGTTTGGTTTTAAAGTCTCACTTTTATTAAAGCAAACTCCAAAAAAGTTTCCTGACAAATTTAAAGTCACAATTTAATATTTTTTTAATCTATTTTCAAATAATTCATTTATTTTTTTTTTCTAGTAAGGATGATGTTGTTTTTAGCGAAAAAAAAAAAAAAATATATATATATTAGCGGTGCAACAAAAATGGCGAGCAACACTGAAGTTATCCAGCCATAAAATTTAGATTCAGATTCCAGCTTAGACCAGGAAAAGAAAGACGTTCATGGATCTATTTATCTAGAAGTGGATGCATCTGAACGGGGCGGAGCAGGAAAATTGTAGCCTGGAATGTATTGGTGATACTCAGCCCTACCTGCTGGTGTCAAAGTAAAGGTTAGAAGTCTGTTAAAATAAAAAAAAAACTTAATGAAGTCACTTTTTATGCTGTGTTTTGATCTTTTATTGCAACATAATGTCACAAATCTAAATGAAAACACCTCATAATGAGGCTTTTTACAGCAAGTATTACATTTGATGCCACAGGAACATGTCAAAAACATCAAAAACAATCTTTTCATTTCAGGAAGACAACAAACTCCTGTTTGTTTGTCTCATTTCACAGAGAAAACTGAATGTTTGTAGCTGTTAATATAATACCACAGAGTCGACGTGTAAAATATGATTCCGTGAGACAGTAACAGATTCGTCTCTAATCTCTCCGATTTTTAAGGAAACAATCCGGTCACTTTCTTACGCCTTCATGGGCCTAATTTACTGAAATGAGCAACATGACTTGCAAATGCAAATAAAATGGATTTTCTGTATAATCAGGATTTGCAAGTGATTAACTAAGAGTGATTGTGTTTTGGATTTCAAGTAGAAACTGGATGGTTTAATGGAGATTGAGTGTGCACTATCGATTAAATCAGTGCAATGCAGAGTGGAGGATAAGGACAAAGTACCAGGCAGTGCTGGTGTCTGCAGCACCTGGAGAGGCTCTAACATGCCATAAGGTACAAATGCTTATTGTTTTCTGACACAAAACCTCCACGGTGTCACAAGAACATGGTGTAGAGCGGCCAGCCCCTGATTGGTAAGTTGCTAATTAGTTTCTAACGGTCCGGCTGTGACGGCAGCTACAACAACATCAGTGTGTGTATGGGTGTGCGTGTGGTCAAAAACACACAAATTTAGCCTTTTTCTTTTCACCTTTGCCTCTGTAAACTGAGAGGGCTCAGGGGTAACTCATCATTTCAAGCTGATTAACCTTTAATTTTATAATATAATGTAGTATTTTATTTGAATCTGAGTGATTTTTAAAACAAATTAATTCAATGTAAAATAATCTGCAGACAAATATTTTTGTTGATATTTGATACTTGATTTACATTGATTTTTTTATGACAAATAACCTGTATATTTTGATCATAGATCTGCATATGCAATGACAAAGTCTGAAATTGTGTAATTTCTACTTAAATAGTCGTGATTTACTGTTACTTGAGGACTCTTAACAACCTGAATCTTTGTTGTAAAGATATAAATATTTGATCTTAAGTTACAAACTGTATAATTATGATACACTTGAAGGGCCGGGGTGGGATTATATAAATTCGTTTCCTCCCACTCCCTTTCAGGCGATCTCTTAATGTCTAGTTATCCTGTCTTTGACAAGTCTTTATGGATGTAAACTTGAGGGTTGATTGTATTGGAGATTAATTTACTTTTTTCTTTTGATTGCTTGAAATAAACCATTTCTAATCTAATCTAATCTAATCTAATCTAATCTAATAGACCTTCAGAAACACAATCACAAACCAAAAGAGAACATACTGTAACTTCATGTTAGTAATCATTTAGCTAAGATGAGCATAAAAACAACATTTGTTTTAGAATTTCACTTGTGTAAAACTAAAACAAAAGTTTTAGTGTTTGTGTGTAAAATGTGTTTATGAAATATTTATGCACAATTATACAAAGCAACAAAAACTGTGTCTCAACAACAACTTTATAGATGAAACTTGTGCTCCACATGCTCGGAGGCTCTTTGAAGACGTCTTTGCGGTTCTGTAATGTCAGCCTAATTCCCTGTGAACATAACATTCAGATGCACCGTCTGAGTTCAATCCTCTTACGTTGGCTTTGTTTTGCTCGTTCTGCGTCTGCAGAGAATCGGGTTTAACTTTGGCTCCGGTGTTGTAATCCCACCTTTCCCCCCCAAACCCACTCACCTCCCAAATCTTATCATTAATCCCCCTGCCTTCATTTTTGCCATGTTTTTGCTGCCATCCTGGACTGTTATTTATTTTTGGGGTCCTCCCTGACTGACGTGTTTTTGTTCTATTTGTCGTTTTTTATTGACGTACGGCTGCATCCGTTCATCTTTTCCGGCTCCTGCTTTCCAACTTTTGTTCCAGTTTTTTTCACAGCGGCTTTTGTCTTTCATTCAAGCGGCTCTTCCTCATTCAATCTTCATTTTGTGTTTTTGACACCTGGAGTTTCCTGTGAACCTGCAGAATCACACAGCAGATGCTGCACGGCTCAGGTACTGCAACATGATTGAAGGTGTGACAATCACACAGCAGCTGTGTCCCTGGGTTGACAACCTTGCATGCTTTGCTTTCTTCTCTCTCTGTCATCTGCTTGTCTCATACTTTGCAAAGACTTCCCAGCCGGTTCACTCCACTTCAGTGTGTCAGGTTTGAGCGTGGATGCCAACAAATCAGAATTCTCTCCAGCTCCCTAATCATAGAATATGGATCCTGATCTGGAGAAATGTTATTGTTACCCGTCACACAAAGAATAAAAAGTAAAAAAAAAATCAAATAAATACTTAATGCTTCCTAAAAGATTCTCTAAAAAACTCCATGACAGTTTTTATAAACATTTTTTTACTTGGACGGAAGATCACAAATTAAAAGTGATTCCAACTTAGAGCGATGAGAGATTAACATCAGAAAAATCAAACAATTATCTTTTTTTTCATTGTTCTTAAAAAATCCATCACATTAAATATAGTAATTTATTTGTCCAACTGTCAAACTGCAATTCAGTCGTTCTGCCTCCTGCAGTGCAGCAGACTGCATGCTGGTTAACCCTTTAAAACCGGAGCTTTTGGCTTCAGTGTTGACATTCTTTCAACCATCGATGCAGTTAATGTACAGTAATTTCAGTGAATTCTGAAGAGGAATTAACTGGGATAAAAGCTGATATAAAAAGCTGTTTTTCTCCGCGTTACAATCAGTTGAATCATGTTGAATAGTTACGGTAAGTGAAAGAGCGAGTGTTATCATCAGTGTTACATCTTCAGTGCTTAAAGGTTCAAATTGACAGATACAAATTTTAGCTGTTTCTCTTGTCGCCTCAAATTTAATCCAAGAGAGAAAAAAAATAATTTCCTTAAGTTATAGTGAAATTTCTCAAATTGAAATCTTTTCAAGATTTCAGAATGTGGGAGGTTCGGACACAAACACACTTTCTCTGGCAGCTTCTGAAGCTAGCGGTGCTAGCTGTCTGTGCTGATTGTGTTGTGATCCAGTGTAGCAACTGCCCAGAAACACTGATTCAATTTAGTGTTTACAGTTTGTGCGGTGGCATTCGCCAAAGAACATTCTGGTGAGGAATCTGCACCACATTTAAGGTGGATTCTAAAGCATCTGAGAAAAAAATAAATAAATACCAGAGAATGGCGCAAGCAGACTGTGAGAGTGATATTGGGAAGATGGCTGCAGAGAAGGAGCCGACTATTTCCTGGTGCGGAAAGAGAGCAGACTACTTCTTGGTGGAGAGAGGGGGCAACAAATCGGAAGAACTGGTTTGACCGTGGATTATTGTGCGTGTGTCTCCTGGAACATTATCCGCATGAAATCTAAAAGGATTTTTGATACAGAGATTGATGATGCTGTAAAGAGAAAAGAAACGTTCACAGCTGGCGTTAATCAGAAAAATGTTCTCATCATTTCAGTAAATCCTGAAATGTTCATCTGATATTGTCTGCATTTTGACACCGCAAAATGAACCAATCACCGTTCTGTCTGTGAACGCCAGGGCTACTGGAGGCTGGAGGTTTGTTTTTGTGGGAGAAACGTAGACATGCTGCAGATAACGTCATGCCTCAGAGATTGAGTCGTTTTACTTCTGGGTAGGAAAAGATTTTACAAAAATAATTCATAAAGTTTACTCTGAAAGGCTTAAGAAAATCATAGTATGGGTCCTTTGATTTTTAGGTGAGTAACACCATGAAAGTATTCAAAAAAAAATGTCCATATAAAAAACAACAAGCTCCTAATGCATAAAAAACAAAAACCTCACTTTCCTGCATTTGGACTAAATTTGATCTCCACTCAACATTTGAGTGGCAGCTGTTTGTGGGTTTTTATGTGTGACTGCACAAAATGCATTTAAACAGCATTCAGAGTGTGGATCTGACAAACAAAACCATAAATTCAAATTCTGTGCTGAAAGCATTTACTGCTACTCTCTCATGATTGGCTGGCAGGTTTATTGTCTCACAGCAACAAAGAGGCCACAACACAATACGAGGCAGAGCCTGGACCTCTGCTTCTACTGCCTTTGCCACTGATGCTTCTTTAAGAATGACGATCGGTTCAGGCAAACAGCAGCGCGGTTCACATCTTTTTGAGCTTCATAGATAATTGGTTATAAGCTGTTTAGGTTGGATAAGCCATTATCATCGTCTTAGCTGAGAACAAATGCCATTCTGAGTGTTATGATGAAATGAACAGTCAATTCCAAAGCCGGCACTGGCTGAAGAACAAAGCACAACCTTTTCTGTAAACTGTCACTCTCCATCGCAATGAACAGGAAGTTTCCCACTTTCTTTATAAACCAATACGAGTGTAAGAATTTGCTGTTCATTTCATCATGAAACCCAGATTCTGCTGGAAGTACCAGTTAAGACGGTGATAAAAGCATCGGCCCACTCGCTGATGTTGTATTTAATTGGTTGCAAAGAGCCCTTCAATCCGACCATTAAAGAGTCAAGCCTGAGGAGTTACAGATCATCAGGCCAAACCATCAGATCCTGCGTTTTGTTCCACCACAAGCTCTAAAGACCCGACTCATTCCTGGGTGTTTGAAAAAATTTGTTGAAATGGAAAACCTCATTTCTGATCTTATTTACAAGTATAAAGCGATGAATCGCACCAGAAAAACCACCCAAGAGGAACCCCACCAGAAACATTCAATATGAAGCTCAGAAGAGATGGAGTTTGAGATTTCTGTGCCTGGGAAACTTCTCAAAATGTTGCTTTTGTGGGTCCATCTGACCCTCTGAACATGATTCTCCAGTAATCTTTGGGCTGTAGTGTCCGAAGTGACATGATCTCTGTGCCTGGTTGAGTGGTCCAGACCTGACTGGACCGGACCAGAATGGTATTTTGAGCATTTTCATTATAAAAGAGACCCATTCCTACCATTTCTGGTCTACTGTTGGTTGTAGGTCCATAGAAAAATGGAACAAACCAGTTAGGGCGGAGCTACTGTCATCATACGATGAAATCCATTGATTGGTGAACGGTATTAAAACAACAGCAAGCGTCCAATCGGCACTTTTACCGACTCAAGATCCAAGCTGAAAGTTTTGTCCTCTTTTTGGGTGGATTCTTCCGCTCCTCCCGCAATCTTAAATGCTTTGAATTCAGTATTCTCCCCTCATTCACGGGGGTTGGGGACCGGAGACAAATCCCCAAATACACAGAACCGCTGTAGTCGCACCATTATGACGCACAGCTACGACATCTGTCTAAACCTCACATGCGTCTTGATGGTCCAACACTTAATGGAAACGCTCACTTGACTTGCCAGGACCATTCTAAACTGGCCACGAGTGGACCGGTCCAGTCCGGACCATTCAGTGGAAAATCAGCATAAAGTTGCTGATTCAAGTCCCTACATCAAAGGTGTCAAACTCCAGGCCTCGAGGGCTAGTGTCCTACATGTTTTCCAACCAACCCGCCATTGTGGCAAAGCACACCTGATCCAGGTGATCGGCACCAAGTAGGGAGAGGTTTCTGAAAGCCAGCAGGATCCTTGAGGGAGGGATCTGGAAGATCATCAGGAGTAAAGCTGGGAAGAATGCCTTATGCTACGTACACATCGGGCATCTTGAAAGTGATTTTAGCATTTGTGACTTTGGCACATTTGTTCTAGATGATTTGCCAGTCCAATGTATAGCCAAACAACCACACGCCTAACATGTCTACACATTCTCACTCCCAAATCATCACATATGGACCTATGGTTTGGGCCGCCTCCACGTCACTTTTTGACATTTTGAGTTCCACGACTTGTTGTTTATTTTTTGACGTCTTGGCTGTTCCCATTAAATCATAGGCCCCCAACCTTCAAGACACAGTATTGGACGCGGTACGGGCGCGGCAATGTGGAATCAACCTATGAAGCATGTTTTAGGACTTTGAAAGGAAGTTGTAGAAAACAGTGCAAACGTGCAAACTCCACACAGAAGAAAAACAGTTAGAACTTGAACCACAAGCTTCCCTTGGTGAGGATAGAGTGCTAATCACTACACCACTGTGCAGTCGGTGAGCAAACAAGGTCCATGGCCTAACTGCTCCAGCGCAGCCACTCAATGGCCACAGGTGAATCTGAAGATGCCCTCAAGAGAAAGTATAGACCTGATATCCTTGAAAAAGATCATTTACTCTCACCTTTCATGAATAAATATGTGAGGAAAAATAAACACCTCTGTAAAGAAAATATATCTCAAAACTTTAGAAGTTTCAACACAATAAATGGATGAGAAAGTGTCTCTTTTAGGTCTTTATGTCTTAATGCAGTTATGGCTTTAAGCAGCATATAGTATTGATAGGTTTAGAACAAAGTTTACTTTTGGGTTACGTTTTTGTTCTTTTTCTCTTCAGAAATAACCTATCATTGGCTGTGAAAGCTTTCTTTTTACTCAGAACACGGTCGTAGCAAAACGGAGGACCAACAAGGTGAAAGGTTGAATTAGGAGTTAATTTTCCCAAAAATTAATGAGCGAACCGAGCTGCTCAGTCGTCCCTCTGGGGAGGATTCAGAAACACTTTACACACAGGTCCCTTACAGGTTGTGGAACTTTTAACTCGAAAAATAACTTTATTTACACATTAAATTACTAACAAGATTTCATGAATATCAACAATAATCCTTCAATTTATGCAAATGTGATGCTTTGAGTCTGAGCAGAGTGTGGCACAGGGAATTACTGTGTTTTGCATTTTAGATGATGAAAATCCTGCATCAGATTTAAAACTAAAAGTTTAATCTCTAATTGTTGTGAAACCAAAATGAATCTCAACATAAAACGTGTTTTGCTTGTTTCTTACAACATTATTTCCTACTTTTAGAATATTGTTACACCTGTAAGATGATGAAACTGTGGTGGGAAGAAAACTCTGCGCTCCTCGCTGTGGAGAAAAGCTTTTCTCTTTGCGTCTTTTTATGAGTTTGTGAGCACTGAAGAGTCTGAAGGATAAAAGGAGCAGCTGTTCAAGTGCTGAGCTGCTGCTGAAGGTCAGGGAGACGCTTTTAGACGTGTCTTATGTCAAAGCTGGTGGGTTACAGCTTTTTATTTGAGGCTCCTCACTCAGATTTTGCTTGTGAAAGTATGAAAAAATATGCATTTATTGTTGAATTGCTCCAAATAATTCCTTATTTTACCAAAATATTAACAGAAACTAGAAAAGTTGCATTACTGGCAATAATGCTAGTGTGAATACTTTTTGCTTAAAGTAGTCGCTGAAGATGCTGAAGTAGATTGCTAAAATTGGTGACGCAATGTACTTCAATTGCTGAAGTGATTTGCTGAATATCCAAAAGCTATTTGCAAAATGTTAAATCTGCTAAAAGACTGGAGATTTTGTTAAAGAACTATGAAAGAGCACTGAAGTTGACCTAAACTTCTGAACAATGTGTAGCAAAATTGCTTATAAATCTCTAATACAAGCCAATGTTGCAAAAATATTTAGTGTTTTGCTTAAATATGAGCTAAACTCTAAATTAGCCCAAAAAACAGTGGTAGATGCCAAATTAGCCAAAAAGCGACGTTGTTTCCTAAAAGCTACCTAGGCTCAAAAATAGCCTAAAATTCCTAAACTAAATTGGTCAAAAATGTTAGCCTGTTGCTAAAATAGAAGCTAAACTCCAAATTAGCCCCCAAAAACCCCAGTAGATAACAAATTAGCCAAAAACGTTAGCATGTTGGTAAAATATTAGCTAAAATCCTAATTAGACTATGAAACCTCAGCAGATGCCAAATTAGCCAAAAAAGCTAGCTCGTTGTATAAATACTAGCTAAACTCCAAATTAGCATAAAAACCTAGATGCTCCATTAGCCAAAGTTTTTTATTTATTTTTTTAATTCCTTTAAAAGATGTAAACATGGGCTATGAATTTATTTAAAGGTTTTTTTGCAAATCAATTAAGAATTTTGAACATTTGAAGACCTTCTCATTCGTTTCCTAAGGGGTAAATGTCGCTCAATAATTAAATAACTATAAAGTTCATGAACAAAAAATACAAGCAGTAATATTCTGAACGAGCTAAACATTTTGATACCAAGATTACAGAAATTGCTGAAAGTGTGAACATTTGATTGTGTGAATGCTTAGTAAGCATTTAAATGTTCGTTCTATTTCTCAAACTATTTCAGCTTGTTTCCAGCTTCCCTCCAACACAAACAGAGAACTCAAATGAGGAGTTCACCTGCTGAATACTGAAGCTTTTCTCAGATTTTTTCCTTTAGTAGTTCTGCGTTCTTTTGTCAATTTTTTTACAGCTGTCAAAAGAGTTTGATGGCAGTTTTTCTCTTCATCCAACACATAGTAAAACACCCTGAGAGCTGCTTTTAAAATGTGTGAGGTACTGCATGTTAGTGCTATAAACAACGGTGGGACTGGATTTACTGTCATGTGTTTCCCCACATGGAGGAGGTGTTTGAGTCTGCAGGCCTGTGATGGGATGTTCACACCGAGCTCAGAAACATGCGTTTGAGCGAACACTCAGTGGAAAGTCTATGCAAATACACATAAATGTGTGTTTCAGGCTTCCACGTACAAAACTCTCACGTTCTTGCCAGTTAAATTTTGACCAGTCAGGGACTCGAATTTGGTAGTTCAGAAATAGTGACATAGAATAGATCACGGAGGAGAAATGAATAATCACAGTCTGACATAGTATTTCATATATGGGAATAGAGCTGTATAAAAAAAGACAAGATTAATGAGACTTTCCCAGCTTCAACGTTTTGCACCAAGCCTGTTTCAACTGTGTGTTTCAACATCAGTGATGTGCAGTCAGAGGAGGCAGACACACTGACTGGAGCTGCAGCGGCCACATCCAGTTTACTAATTCAGTCTTTCTATCATCAGAAAATATGCTTTATTTAAATACTTCATTTTTCTATCTCTCGCCATCTGTTTGATTACATTGGTGCTAGTTTGTAACTCATTTAGTCTTTTTATTTGGTAAAAATGTGCTTTAGAAATAGTGCAGTACTCCGGCCTCAAGGCAGAGGGCGTGGGTGTGCCAAAAAACGCCTCTAAAGAATAATAGAATTAGTGGTAGCAAGTCAAGTGCAGCCCTCCAGATATTCTTTAACATCATTTTCTAAATGGAGGATTAGGTGTCTTAACTTAGGAATTTGTTTAGACACGTCACTGGCAGTGATCTTCATCGAGACAGAGAGACTTTGAAAACTGAAGAAAGAAAAGGAAGACTTCTACAAACAGGTTATGCATGTTTTTCTTTAGAAGGAGAGGCAGATGGACTTCATTTATGAGTAAAAGTAAGTCAATAATTACAGTTTTTTTTCTGTTAGTTTGTAAACAAAGGAAAAAAAAAATGTTGAAATGAACACTCTCCAACTTTAGTCAATCAAATGGTGAATCAGCTGCTCTGTAGGGTTCAAATGTTTGTAAATCTGACTGATGACATCTTCCATGAATCTCACTACACGTCACTAGAGTGCATTTGCTAATTTTGGGTAGCGACAGTCCAGGTTTAACACCAAATGCTAAAGTGCACGCAAATCCCAGAGGTTGGCGTGTTCTTGAACACGCTTCACCAGCTCAGTGTGTAAATAGCATTTGTAAGTTAGGACGTCTTCATGTATGACAAAAGCTAAACACTTTCAACATATTGAAAAATTTTGTTATAGGATGCATTTGTCCAAAATGCGCATTTTCCTAGATTACATAATCTGAGGTGGTTTCAATGCTAAAAGCTGGTGTCCATTTAAGCCAGAGGCAGCCACACCAAGCCAGGCAGGGAGCAGAGCAGCAGGCTGGGTGGTGGTTTGTGTGGTGTTGGTTTGGGTTACTTTTGTTACTTTTGTTACTTTTCGGCCTCACGCGACATATGGGGGCTCGTCCGGGATCTGTATCCCCCCTGTCTGGGTTAGATTCCATTTTGGACAGGGTTGTGGTCTGTCTTTTGCAGCCTCTATTGCCCTGTGTAATCTGGCAATATTGTTGCGGGTGCTCATTTGTACATTTATGTTAGTGCTTCGTTTGGGGTCATGTGTCTGTGTGTTGTGCCTCGTGCTGTTACTTTGTGTAAGCCTTTAGGCTGTAATAGTACTCAGTTTAGGAGGTACACTTTGTTGTGCCTCGTGCTATTACTTCGTTTAGTCTCTTGGCTGTAACAGTACTTTGTTTAGGAGGCACACTTCATTATACCTCGTGCTGGCACTCAGTCAAAGTTCTTTTGGTTGTGTCAGTACTTTGTTTGGGGTACATTTCTTTGTGCCTCGTGCTGACACTGTTTAACCATCAGAACTGTGCCAGTACTTCGTTTGGGGTATGTGTGTGTGTAGACCTCATACTGACACATTTGAGTTTTGGGGATTTATCCTTATTTGACCAGTGGACTTCTTTTTGTTGGGTAATACTCGTTTGGGGGTCTGTCTCTTTGCAGACTGTATTGCCTTCATTTTCTGCCCTGGTTTTGCTGTGCACATTTTCTTTTGGACACTAGCGTATGGTTTATTTTTGTGGTTTGCTGCCCCTGCCTCACTCACTCACCTTTTGTGTAAATCTCTTTTTTTTGTGTGTGTGTGTGTGTAACACCTTTATTTGTTGTGAACATGTGTTTTGTTTTCCAGGATTTTTCACTACCACATGTTCACATTTATGGGAGGAGGTGTTACATCCTGCTGCTGCAGCCTGGCTTTCCCATCCAGTTCCCCTTGGCTCACCTGGCAGGTGTGGCCAATCTCCCTTGATTGGCTGGTGTCCATTTAAGCCAGAGGCAGCCACACCAAGCCAGGCAGGGAGCAGAGCAGCAGGCTGGGTGGTGGTTTGTGCGGTGTTGGTTTGGTGATTGGTTTTTGACATTTGTTACTTTTTGTCCTCAGCAATCTTAGATTGCTGGGTTTTGTTATGTTAGTTTGGGGTTGGGCCTTGGTAGTTCTGATTTGCGGGCTTTGTTTAATTTCTGTTCATTAGGTAGTTTTGTTAGGCAGCCCTTAGCAGGGAGCTGCTGACTCCGACTGTTGTCATGACTGGGTCAGCAGTCTCCCTGACTTCTTTTTCTTTTGGCCAAGGTTCCAACTCCATTTTGGTTTGTTCTTTTAACCTTAACCACTGATTTTCTTGCTTTATTTCAGGACACAGGTTTTCCGTTTGTTTAAATAAACTGTGTTCCTTTTATGTTGGTGTCCACTCTTTAATGTTATTGTCCCCTCTGATAGATATCCCCTAGACACCGGGCCAGTTTGCCGTTGGGGACGTAACAGCTTCCAAGTTAAGTTAATATTTGTTTTATCCTGTAATTTGTCTTAGTTTTTTAGGTTTTATTCCATTTCTGGTGAGATGCATTTGTCTGAACAACATATCCTTCATGTTAATATGAGTCACCTCGGTCGTCAGTAAGAAAGCGCTGATGTGGGGACTGCCTCTTATAAAATCAGTCACGTTACCTTCTGCATGTGACCTGATTAACATCATTAACACCATTTACCTCATCTAACTGAATCTAATTAGAGATGTTTAGTGTATAAAAGATTGAGCGATAAGTCGGTCGCATTTTAATGACATTAACACTATTACTTTTAACCTTTACAGGACTAGAGACATGTTTTAGATAACCTGTTACTTTCAGTTCAAAACTCCCCCAATAAAGTCTGCAAATATACATCAGTTGATGATTTTCTACCGTTCTTCGTTCAGACACAGAGGAACTCACCTGTATCCGTGCTGAGTGTCCACACACACCCCGCCGTTAAAGCAAGGGTTTCTGGGATATGAGGCACAGGACTGATGGACCTGCTCTCTACCGGGACAGGAGCACACGGCCGTGGACTCCACCGTCACCGACACCAGACTCATGGTCCCACAATCCACCACGGTGGGCGTGTCCCGCACGTTCAGGAGGCTGGAGCACCCGCCCGAACCGGCACAGCCTGAGCTGGGACACTCGTCTACACGGATCTGGAACACGCTGACCTGCAGGTACGACTGGAGCTGGAGACGGAAGGAGACATGAAGGAATCATGAAGTCATGGTTCGGTCAATGAAACAAACATTTAGTTGATGATGTTGCTTTGCTGTAGGGCTGCTACAATTAGCTGACTAATTGACGATTAATCGACAATACAAACAGTCGACTAATTTAACAGTCGATTAGTCTTTACTTTATATTATAATTATATGGAGTCAGAGTGAAGTAAAGATGATAGTTTTTAGGCCATTTTGAAATTTAGCTAAAATTTTAAGCTACACGTTAGCTATTACGGGTAATTTAGTATCTTTTTCCTTTTTTTCTAGGATAATTTGGACTTTAGCTAAAATTTCTGCTGCATGCTAGCTATTTTGGCTAATTTAGGATTTTTTTCCTTTTATTCAAGCAGATTTGGAGTTAAGCTAAAATTTCAGCTGCATGCTAGCTGTTTTGGCTAATTTGGATTTTAGCTAATATTTCAGCTGCATGCTAGCTGTTTTGGCTAATTTAGGCTCTTTTTAAAGTTTTTGGGGGCTAATTTGTTATTTAACTAATATTTTAGCTGGCTAAAAAGCAGCTTCAGCGTTTTCAGCTATCAGCTCTTCTGCGACAAACTTCAGCTTTCTGCCTTCACACTACTATTATTGCAGGTCATGCTACAGTATATATATCTAGTTTTTAGTTAGTTTAAAGCTAATTGTTGTTAAGTTGTGTGCTTTACATCCAGTTTGCAAATGACCCGATTGGTTGACTAATCTGAAAAAATAATTGGTGATTAGTCGACTATTAAAATAATCGTTTGTGGCAGCACTATTTAGCAGCTGCAGCTCTTAAATGACAAACGATTTTTGCATCTTCGTATGAGAACATCTACCTGGATGGTGATATTTCACGGGGTCTGCAAACGTCACACACAGCTTTAAATAACAGAAGCACTTTAAAAAGAATGGAGTGAGCAAAAGTTAAGAAGCTTGAACTTTAGGCCTCACACAGTTCACTCACTCCATGAAATGACGGATGAATCATTTAACCTTTTATTTGGTTTTTACTCTTTTTAGAGAAAAAGAAAGGCGGCACTTAACATCATTTTGAGTCAAATTAGTTTGTTCTACTCAATGTAAGTCACAATGACCCAACAGGTAACACAAAACTGAAATCCAAATACTGATAGATTACATAATACTTGGGTGTGACATTACATAGTCTAAGTTACATCATGGCATCATCTTTCTTGAAACGAGTCAACGCTCATCTAAGTGGCTTCCAGCCACAACTTCAAGATTTCACCTGGAGAAAAAAGAACGTTCTCCAACATTCATATTACATTCGGATTCAATAATTTAGCATCTGTTAGAGTTTTCTATTGACTGTTTCTAAGAACTGGAGTGAAGGAGTGTGATGTCACACATAGAAAATTATTCGCTTCTGGCGACAATGAAATAAAGTTAATTTATTTTGCATTATGGACGCTGCCATGTTGGAACCAAACGTCCTCAGTAAACAGTGAATCGTTCAGTCACTGTTTCTTTGGCAGCCACTTCCCCCAATCAAAACTAAATGTGTTAAAAGTCGGAAGCAAGAAATCGGTCCATGAAAAGTTTTGAATGTTGGACGTGAGGGCCAGCAGGCTCCGCCTACTTTTATTTAGGCATCTGATTGGCCAGTTTATAACTTGAATTACTTGAAATAGAGAAAAAAATAAATTATTAAGAACATGTTAAAAAAAGCTGTTGGAGTAACAATGTTTATTCTGACCAATAGAATGACAGTAAGGGCTGTTTATTTCTCTGTTGAAGTCTATGGGATTTCGGCTTCTTGGAACCAGCGGGTACTTCCTGTTTGGAACACCAGAGCCATAGTTCTCCTAAACAATCAATTAGTTCTTGAATCTACTACAGTTTATACGAAATGGTGCTGCATGCGTTTAACAGGAACCAGTAAAATGGCCCACATCTCACCAGTTTTATCATCTTTACGTTGGTTGCCTTTTAATTTTAGAATGTTTAATAATTTGAGTTTTAGAGGTCTTAATGGTTCAGGCCTTAACTGTTGGTATCAGTTTCCTGGTCTGAACCTACTTAAAGGCCCACTCCAACTATATATATTTTATTGTAAAATGATTCCCAGTGGTATTTTCATTTTAAAACCAAAAAGATTTTGTCGTTTTTTTAAGACATATTTTTGATGCACAGCGGTAGAAGCTCATTAGAAATACAATTATGGTTTGTGGGCCGGACTGTAGGCTCGGAGGAGACCCCCCTCCCTGTCGCTAAGAGCTCTGTTTAGCTTATGGCCTCAAGCTAGCATTAGTGGCACAAAAAAGAAAAATTACAAGCACTATTGGATCAGTCGTGTCTTGCACACCTAAGTGAGAACAGAGAGAGCAGAAAAGAAACAAGGATCCAGTTTTCTGATCCAACATGATTTGAAATAAGAAATACTCAGAAATGTAGACTTATTTTGCATAGATCCTCTACAATGAGAAAAATGCAACAAGACATTGGTAAAAACATGAAAAAACACAGTTTTCATTAGAGTGGGTCTTTAAGGTCTCCAAGACTTGGTATAAAACTCGAGGTGACCTCACTCAACGAAAGGCGGGAATCAAACCTGCAATCTTCCGATCAGAGATCCCACTATAGTCGCATTTGGTTTTATAAAAAAAGGTTTTTTGTTTTTTACATTTTGGTTTCTGGAAATTTGTTTGTTTTCTAAAATGTAATGCTGTTTTTTTTATATTTGTTCTAATTTTTAAATTGTCCTTCTGATCTCTAAAATGTTTTTTGCGTCGTGATTTGTTGATGTGATTTGCACTTCAGGGCCGCCGTACCTCTCCGGTCAGGTCATCAACACTGTAGTCTTTTAAGATGAAAATACAGATTTATTTAGAGGTTTTAATTAATTGTCCTGTAATCTGCTTTGTTTAGTGTTTTAATCCGTGAACCGTTTTGTGATTTTACCTGTGAAAGGTGTTGTACAAAATAAAGTGTCCTAACTTCCCTCACATCTCATGAGAGTAGGATTAACGTCTTCATCTTTATCTGCTGCAGGAACGCTACAGCTTGTATGAACTATAAACCTTCTTTAAAGGCAATGATTTTGTTTCATAAGGAAAATGATTTTTCTTGCAACAAAATCAAAAAGCTCTACAGTCTGCAAAGATGGAGCGTTCCCGATATTTCATATCTCCAAGTGTAACACGCAGAGGACTACAAGTCCACTCCTGCAGTACAAGAAGAGCAAAAAACAAGACCTGAGGGATGTATTGTTCCTGTGACTATTGTTCTGGTGCATTTGAAGTCTTCTGCAATCCTCTTGTATGGCTTGAAACTCCAATAATAGAATAGAAAGATGACCTTTGACATCCAAGTGGTTTTAAAGAAATTGAAAATTGGTGAATCATTAAGTGGAAAGAGCCGGCCTGAAAACGTAGAGGATTGAGTTTTATCATTAAGTCGATGTAAGCAGGAACCGATGGATGGAGGGAATGGAGACTTTTCTCCTTTTTAATCATCTTCTTCTGAGGTCTTATTGGAGAATTAGGAACGTTAGGAATCGTCCCGCCCCCTTTCCCATTCTTCCTTCTTGTCCAGTGTTCCTCCTCTGCTTGCTTTCACGCCCCCCTCCAGCACCACCACCCCCGAGCTTCACATCTCATTCTGATCAATGCCTCCACTTGAGATCTTGGCTGAATTCAGATGAAACGCTTTGGCCCCTCCTCACAAATCACACCTGAAAGCCCATTCCTCTCCACTTACACATCCTTCTCTCTGGCCTCATTCTCCTTCAGATATTTTATCCTCATGCTTTTACCTTTTTCTCCGTAACTCCAACCCCGCTTTGTATGAGGCAAGAGGTAAGCAGCAGAGACGCCGAAGGCCGAGAGCGGTGACTCACCTGAACTGACCGGCCCGATCACGGACAAACTGGAGGTTTTTGAAAATGTTAATCCGGCTTGGCTGTACGTTCCCTCTGAGAACGAGGGTCAGCCTTCTGTCTCAGATGAAGAGTTCACCTCGTATGACGCAGTCTGCAAATGAAACACCTACTTCCACTCGGCCTTCTGAAACATGAAATGCGGTCTGACTGGCGCCTTTGGCCACAGAGCGAACGCTAATGATGTAACGTGTTTTACTGGTGCGTATCCTGTCCTCTCCCAGAGAACTGGGATTCAAACACACAAACTTCAACTCTGTTTTAAAATATACCTAAAATCTGAATACAAATAAAACTAGAAAATGTGCATTACCTGCAATAATGCTGGAGTGAATGCATTTTTCTGACAAAAGTGATGCAATTTACTTTAATTTTTGTAAATGCAAAAACTATTTGCATAATGTTACATTTGCTAAAAGATTGGAAATTTGTTTGCGCTCAAGTTGACCTAAATTTCTAAAAAAAATGAAGTAAAATTGCTTTAAAATCCCTATTACAGGCCAATTCTGCCAAAATGTTAGTGTGTTGCTTAATATGAGCTAAACTCATCAAACTTAATTTGCCCAAAATATCTCAGTAAACTAAAATAAAAACCTCTGCAGATAATAAATTAGCCAAAAACTGTAGCGTGTTGCATAAAAAAGCTAGCACATTGCTTAATTACTAGCTAAGTTCAAAAGCTGCCTTCAATTTTTCAGTAAAATAAATTAGTTAAAAACGTTAGCCTGTCGCTAAAATAAAAGCTAAACTTTAAATTAACCTAAAAAACCCCAGTAAATAATAAATTAGCCAAAAACGTTAGCATGTTGCTAAAATATTAGCTAAACTTCAAATTAGGATTAAAAAAACTTCAGTAAATACAAAATTAGCCAAAAGAAAGATAGCACATTAGATAATTACTAGCTAAATTCAAAAACTGCCTTTAAATCCTCCGTAAACTAAAATGTAGCATGTTGTTAAAATAGAAGCTAAACTCTAAATTAGCCTAAATAACCGCAGTAGATAACAAAATAATCAAAAACATTAGCATGTTGCTAAAATAGAAGCTAAACTCCAAAATTGCCTAAAGTTCCTTAGTAAATTAAAATAATCAAAAACGTGTTTTTAAATAGAAGCTAAACTCTAAACTAGCCTAAAAAAAAACCAACAGATAACAAATTAACCAAACCGTTAACATGTTGCTAAAATATTTGGTAACTCCAATTTTTTTTTTAATTCCATGAAAACAGCCCATGAATATATTTAAAGGTTTGTTGTTAATCTACTTAAAATTTTGACAATTGAAGACATTTTCATTCATTTCCTATGGAGCATATTTCACTCAATATTTCACTAAACTATAAAGTTTATAAATATGAAAAATACAAGCAGTAATGTCCTGAACGAGCTGAACGTTACGTGACGAAACACATACAGAAAGGAGCAGGAGAATCACTCTAGTGTGAACGCTTCCTAAACATTCACATAACCATTATTTTACACTTCAGCTTAATGCAGAGAAACCAAGAACCACATTTTTAAGAAATACTAATAAAAAGAAGAGGAAATGATGCTGAGGGTGGAGGAATAAGATCAGCTGGAGGTTCATGGATGCAGAGATGAAGGAGATGAAGGAGGCTGGTGTGAGTGATGAAGATGGAGAGGAAGATGAAAAGAGAATGAACATCTGATTGGTGGCCGAACGATTTGATCTCATTACAGGAAGAAATAACGATTACTTCCTGCACTGATGAGACGGCGAGGATGTCACATCCAAACTGTATTTTGACTGTTAAATGTCACAAAGCAGTTTTCGTCGTCCTGTTCTGACGGATTAAACACAAGCAGCAGGAGCTGGACGTGGAGAAAGCAAAGCCACTGCACTTGTGTCACTCCTTCACTTGCTAATGTATATTTAAGAGATTTCAGTTCACAACCCCTCATTTTCAAATAAATGTCAGTCTAAATATAGGAGCAGCTTCATGTAAGAGTGGAGCAGAAGGCTGCATGCACTCTAATGAGACACGATGGGGAGAGATATCAGCTAATCCGTCCATTTCTACGTCAACTTTGACCCTCACATGACTGATGGGGAGGAAGGACACGATTACACATTTTCCTTTACAGTTACTTTGTATTTAGGATGTTTTGTTTGGTTTGATTTTCTTAGCGTGACGGGAGAGTCGATTTCAATCAAAACGTGTTAAAGATCAAAATCCAAACAAACGACTCCCTGTCCTCAAGCTCATGTTTATTTCCAGAACCTGCAGGTTCCTGCAGGAGAAGCATCACCACTGTGACCCAAAACATTCTGGAGAGAATATGAAACAAGAAGAAGTTTGTGGAACAAAGACGTATTAAAACCTGAGAAGACGATTTGCTGAGGAAAATGGTGCAGCTATTGTAAATAAAGCTTTTCAGAGTAAAACTCTTTGTTTTTTTAGCTGTAAAATATAGTTACATGGGGAAAAACCCAGAACATAAGAACATTTCAGAATAAAAGAGGTGGAAAGTCAAAACCTTGATATTTATTAAAATAAATGGACTTAGACAACATCTTAGCTTAAGGCGTTGGATCGTTACTTCAGTGGCGATTCGATTCACAAATCAACGATTCACAAACCGAACCACGATTCTTACTATTTAATATAATGTTTGTTGCTATATCTTTTTACTGGATGAATTAAATTAAAATATGTAGTAAATCCCTGTCATTTATACAAGGGCTGCACAATATTAGAAAAACTTGCAATATTAGTAGTTAATATTGCAATGACGATATAATTTGTGATACATAACCATCTAATCAGCGGTTTTGGACGTCACGGATATTCATACTCAAATATCTGGAAGCTGATTACTAATATCTTAGTAGCTGGATACTCATAGCAGCCCTAACGAAGCTTCATGTACTGTAGTAAAAAAATGAGATGAACCTGAGAATTATTACACACGTGTTCATTAGTATTTCAGTAAAAACAACATTTTCTTTCTCTACTTCTGCTTTGTGTGTCATGGTCGCTGCACAACTGCTGTGCCACTCTGGAACTTATGAAACGAGCTGTGAGGAGTTCATGATGAAATATTTGAGATATTTGTCAGATGTTGAGTTTCAACTCTTGATTTAAAGGTTTGCTCGGATCATTTGGAGAAATCCCTTTCAAACTGAGTCAATGTCAGAAATCGGACTTAACTACAATTAACAACACAAGTCAATCGGTCTTCCTCTCCTGTTCGATCTCTTCATCTACAGGGATACTTTCTTCCTGTCCCAAAGTGTTACCAAACTTCATCTCTGTTTTATCCTCCTTAAAATACCCAAGGAGGAACAGATTTGGAGATTTCTTGGATCTAATTATCTTGTTTTTTTCTACTTTTTGTTCAATAACTCTCATTTATGACAATACATATGTGTTTTTGTGATAAATTAAACCTTCAAGTGGGCGGGGCTTCATCCTGAAGTATCATCAGTATCAGTACCATGTTAAAGGTTAACCCTTTACCAATGGGGAAATTTCTGGCGACAGAAAAATAACACACTTTCTTTGAACTACACAATTAACAGAAAAGGGAATTTCAGCGCAAATAATTCAAATTTCAACATGTTCAATGGATGTGTTTTGTAAGTGGAGCCCAAATAGTGTCTTAAAAATATGTGTAGTGATGGACAAACATGAGTTTTGAACGTATTTCCATAAACGTTTTATTGGAAATTGTTGCTTAAATGCAAGTTTCTGATGGTGGCGTGATCGTAGCTTCTTAGCTACCCTTCAATTAAAATCCCTCATATACCAAAGCACATGAATTTACCAAATTCTAATCACTTATCAGCCCTTTTAGAAGAAGAAAAGTGGAGTTGGATTTAAAGAAGAATCTGACCGACCTTTTGCTTGTGGGCTGCCAGATAACCGTGGATCTTCTCAGGCTGCAGGAAGTTTGGGCCTCCGTGCACGGCGAAGCGCACGTCCAGCATTCTGTCCTTGGCGTCCATCAGGCTGAAGATGTTGACGTCGTCCGGCGGAACGGAGAGCATCTCCGACAGGAAGTCCACCAGCAGCTCGTAGCGACTCCGATGCTTCCCTCTCATTTCAATGAATTCCTTTGCTGTGATGTCTGAGGAACACACCAGCAACATTTGAAAAAGTTTTTTTCCAAATCAGAAAGTCAATCAAAAACGAACTTAAAATCTCCGTTAACTTAACCACTTATGTCACCAATGATATCAAAGAGCTTAGCGGTTGTTTATCTGGTTTTATTTCACTGTAACAAGTATCATGTCTAAGCTGCAGCAGGAAGAGGATCTTTGGCTTTTGCTAAGATGCTAACGAGATTTTTTTTTTTTTACTGAGATTGGAACGGAGACCATCCAGAAAAAAAGCTTTACGGAGATTATAAAGTCTTTACAGCTTAAGTCTGAGGTTTCACACAGAATTCAGAAGAAGACGTTCATCTCCCCTCTGAACTTCACTACATCCCATAAGAGAAGCAGGATGTGTCTGATGCCGCATTATCCCTGAAGGCTAAAAGCAGACACACTTCAAAAATAAAATCTGAAACAGAAAAGTTTAGAGCGGACGGGAGCCGAAGCCTGCGCCGTCTGACGTGGCCGTCTGCTCAAGATAATAAAGATAATAGCTTTGCAATCTTTTAATGCATGTGAGCCTTTTTCCCAGTCACAACATAAAACACATGACAAAAAACCACGTTTATGAAGATGAATACGGAGACTTCTACCTGCGCCATTACTTAATGCAGCATTGCACCCCTTTAGCGGGGCGGCCTGATTTGATGGCGCCCGCGTTAAATGCAAAATTGATGGCATCTAAAGTTGTTTTCTGACGGGCAATCTCTAGGATAACGTATGTTGGAATATCTCATCCCAGGCAAATTATTGGATGTGGGAACGCTGCAGCCATTAGGATCATTGCAATTTGGCTTCAAGCTGAAAAAAATATAAATATATAAATGAGGAAAGTCAAAAAGGACAGCAACCTTCAGGGCCTTAATTATGGGATGTTGGAAGGAATTCAAGATGCAAAAAGCTAATTCACTCAATTATGTCGACAAGAAAAGCTGAAAGTCAACTTTTTGTGAATAACAGGTGCCTGTAAAGCACAATAAATTTAAAATCTGTGATTTAATTTTTCCTTTTAGCTAAAAAAACTAACAATGTTTTATTAACTATGGTTTATCACGCATAAAAGTCTAATTATTACATTAGTATCTATAATTAAACATTAGCATCAAGCTAGCAGACTTAAGCATTATACGTTAGCATCAAGCTAGTGGACCTTAGTGTTATATATTAGGATCAAGCTAGTGGACGTTAGCATTATATGTTAGCATCAAGCTAGTGGACGTTAGCATTATACGTTAGCATCAAGCTAGTGGACGTTAGCATTATACTTTAGCATCAAGCTAGTGGACTTTAGTATTATATATTAGGATCAAGCTAGTGGACGCTAGCATTATACAGTAGCTTCAAGCTAGCGGACTTTAGCATTATATGTTAGCATCGCCCTAGAGGGCTTTATCATTATACATTAGTATTAAGCTAGCAGACTTTAGCATTATACGTTAGCATCAAGCTAAAAGACTTAAGCATTATGTATAAGATTGATTTCTACATTTATTGATCTATTAAGCTTAGATCGATTCATTTTTATCAGCCCAGCCCTAATCAAGATGTTGAGAAAAACCCCTAAATGTAACATAAATCAGTCCAAATTGAGTAACTTACATACATTCTTGATATACTTTCAGGCTAATGTCAGTTTGTTTTAGTGTTCTTATACTAAAATATTTAGTAAAACTTGAAATCGGTCCAGCTTATACTCCAATATCCTTCCATCACTCATGTCTGCAGCACACAGGAAGAGGTAGAAGAAGATAAAAGCTTGGATGGATGTTTGAAAAATTGAATTTTATCTTAAACAGAGTTAAATCTTTTCCGAGGATGTTACAGGAGGACAGAAATGAACTCAAAGAGAAGTCTTTTTTTTCCTAATCTCAGGTTCGCTTTACAGATGCATAAAATGTGTCCCTTTTTGTAGAACTTTATAAAACCGACTTTTAATGGACAGCAGACACTATTGAAGGACCACATCTTCAGCTTTACATGTAACAAGTGACTTAAAAAAATACTTCAAGTTCCAGCAAGAACGTTTTGTCCGTCAACATGGCGGTAAAGACATGAGAGTAGAATTCGTTGGGAAAGATGATTAGGTGGCTGACGAAAAAAAAAAAATGTAGACGGAGCGTCTGCATTAACAGAGCAGATTAGGAGCTGGAAACAGGGTGAGCAGATACAGTGTGAGGGATTGAGGCGAGTGTCGGCTCCCATCAGTCGCTCCAGCTGCAGAAACAAGGACACGGGCAGACAGAGAGACAGCTCAGAGGGCTGGAGGAAGGCTGGTAACTCCTAATACAGAGCGGCAGCGTTGCACCTGGCTTTGATCCAGCCTACCGACTCACTTTTGCTTTCCCCTTCCCCAAGGCTTCATTGGGGGCGGTGTTCAGACACTCTGCTCTCTGTGGGCTTTGAGTTTCTCACAAAGAGGTGCAAAAAAGGAATAAATATCACTCCTGTGCATGTATACCACAGTGAGAGCGAATTCAAGAAGTGAGAAATAACAAACACAATAGTTATTCTGAGGCTGTTGGTTCCTTTTTGTTCAAAGTTCTGAAGTGGAGCGGAAAATTTATACAGAAAAAACAGTAAAACCACAAAAAACTTTGAGAAATCAACTTTAGTAAAAGAAAAATCATCTAAAGATGCTCTTATTTTGTTAAATTCTCACTAAAAGATCATGTCAGTGTGACATCTATGTATTCTGCTTTTTAAGGCAGTCAAATATTTACCCTCCCTGCTCATTTTACCGGGTTTGCCAACTAACAAAACTAATCAGAACAACAACCTGATGCATTTAGGGATGCAAATGTGGTGAAAATGACTTAAATTTGGAATCAGAGAGGAAAAAAAACGACATTTATGATAATTTTTAAGTGAGTCTTGGTGCCACTGAAGACACTCTTCAATGAAAATGGCGTTTTTGGTGCTTTAAAAATAGAAAAAAATAGTTTTTTTTTAAGTTTTTGTTTATTCAAATGAATCAAGAGAACAAAAAGAGCTTAAGACAGAAAATACGTTACTATCTCTCTGCTCTGAGCCTTCAGCAACGGGGAAGGGGAGAGGGGGCGGGGTTGCTCTGTGTCAACAGTCTACAACTCAGAATATCTAATGAACTCCTGCGAACAAGTGAGAGTCGAGAGATAAAACTGGGTCTAGAGTTACTCCAAGGTTCCTCACAGAGGGCCTGACAAACGTGGACCAATAAGCCACTGGACAATCTGGGGGAGGTATTTGTCAGGAGCACCAACGAGGACCTCAGTTTTAGCTTTATTTAGTTTAGAAAGTTGTCGTTCATCCAACTCTTGACCGAATTGAGACACCTGCGTAAAATCTGCATTTTAAAAACATCCTGAGGTTTAAAAGACACAAAAAAGCTGAATATCATCAGCATAAAAATGATAAGAAATGTCATTAAAAGAGCTTAAAATATTCTGCAAAAGCAGAACAATACATGCCCCAAAACAGAGCCTTGTGGCACACCGGAAGTGACGGAGCTAATTTTGATGCGAACAAAAACACATTTTCATGGCAGTTTGGTACGGCTACACATAACAACACAAACGTATTTATCTGCTTCAGATTCTGCTGGAATTACGTTAATTGTGTAAACGGTTGAATAAGTGGAAAGAATAATCTTTTCTCACAGCTAATAGAAAATGGTCTAACTGCCAATAGGAACACTGCAGAAGCTAAATTATGAGGTAAAATTACGGTTTTTAGTCATGCATTTAAGAATTTTACCAGGAGAGTTTTGCAAAATTAGCAATATTTGCTTATAAATATGTCTAGAATATCTTTAAGAGTAAAGACACAACAAACACGAATAAAAACACCACAGATGTTTGCAAACCTACAAGAGAAAATCTTATTTTAGGGATAAAATCTTTTAATTACTTGAAGGAGATGTTGGTTTTTATTCTCTTTAGAGGCCCTAAATCAGTTAATGAATTAATCACTTTCTTTGCAGAGGACCTTTTATCATGTTGAATACAAGGTAATGCAAATAAAAAAAAAGTCACAAGAGATTAAAAACAACAACAAACAAAAGACAAATATGAAATGAACGGAAACTGTAGATTAAGAATAAAAATGTACAAATAATCAACCAAGAAAGCCATTAAAGACTTAAAAGCCAAATAAATAAATGTGTTTCCTAGAAGTAATTCAATTAATATGTTAATTAAATTAAAAAGAATGCATTCACTGAAATTGAATTTCTGACCCATTCTTGTAAATAAAGTTTTGTATAAAACCCAGAAGCACAAAACGGCATTTTTGTAAACTGAGAACAAAAATAAAGAAAATTAGAAACTAAAACCACAGAAAAAGTTTTCTCCATCACGTTTCCTTTAAAGATCCTCATGTTTTCTGCTCACTGTGTCATGAAATGAGGATTTCTTTTTTTGTCCCGCCGTACGGGAACATTTGAAGGACTTTTTGTTTACCACATTTTTACCTTTTCATCAATATGGAGAACGCAGGAGGGACGGAGAGACGGAGCCTTAATCTCACAGAGGCAGATTTAACGAGCACTTCCTCTCAGCTTCCTTATTGCATTCCACATTTGTTCTTGGAATGGGATTTAAAATGTCAAGGAGGGTGTAAGTAATGCTCTAAGTAGAATATTTTCATAATCCCTGCGACTGAGAATCAATGAGTGTTTACTCCACATCCTGGAAATAACCGCACACACGGCCCTACTTCAACACGACCTTCTATTACTTTAATCCTGCATTTTGTTTGTATTTCAGCATCCTCGTGACATATTCCCAGTTTAGCTCTGTCCACTACATCCACAGAGTTCATCTGAAGTGCTGGACGAAGAGAAGGCCCCACAGGGAGAAGCTTTTGACCCATCTGCATGCTCGACACGGCACAGATGACAACCACACGTCTCAAAATGTCTATGAACACGACATGCGATCTGTACTTCCATGAATAAATAAAATAATAAACAAGATTCTGAGGAGACTTCAGGATTCCCTCCTTCTGCCGCCGCTTTCCTACACAAATATTCAAATGTGTTTCCCACCACGCCGCCTCTGGATTCGCTGCACATTAATTTACCTCAGCTCGCTCTCAGAACGAGAAGAAAATCTCTTTATCGGCTTCCGTGAGGCTCGACTCTCACTCGCAGCTTTCCTCCTCGCCTCCGTTCTCTTTCTCCGCTCCGCTCGCTCCTTCAGAGAGCGCCTGTTGGCCTCCTCGCCCGCTTCCATTAAACATATAATAATATCTGTGAAATCTTTAAAATCCTTCAGCCATGTCCCATTCCTCCAAAGTGAATTTAGTTTGGGGCGGCAGGTGAGGATGGATGCAGCTCAACATGCGAGAGGAATGTGCTGCCCGAGCAAATCCAGCACTAATTATTTATTATTAAATATTAGCTAAATGCCAAACTAGGCTAAAAAAACTACAAAACAAGACAAAAAAACATAGGTTAGCCAAAAACAGCTGCATAGTACCTAAAAAAATAGATAGACTTCAAAATATCCCAAAAAACAGAAAAAAACAAAATTAGCCAAAACAGCTAGCATGTGGCAAAATTATGAGCTAAACCCCAAAAACCCTAAAAAATCTTAGTAAATGCCTAAATAGTCCAAAAAGCTAGCATAATGCTATTTTTTAAAACTTTAAACTGCAACTTCTTTCACATAATTATGAATAAACATTATGAAAAATAAAAAAAAAATTGGTGTTTGCAAAAGTCTGGGCAGCATGCAGCATTGACAGTAAGCTCCGCCCCCTTAAGCTGAGACTTGAGAGTGACGTGGATTGTTTGCCATCATCGTTTGCAAAGAGAGCTAATTTCAATCTCAAAGGTTTTCAATAATCTGACTCTCATCATGGGTTCTTCCAAACAACCTCTTGAGCTATTGAAAAACTTTCTTGATACGTTTTTTTTTTTTTTTTTTTGCAAGTTAGAGACTTTTAGACACTTTTTCTTGTATTAAGGGCCTTTTTATGTTCTGAAAACTCCTGTATTCCCAGAATCAGTCTTACCTGCCAGGCGAAGGGACCCCGAGTTGTAGATGGCGTCGTCTCTCAGCTCCCTCACGTGCACAGTTACCGTGGAGACGGCATCAGGCCAGACTCCATCGGACACCCGGACCTGGAACTGGTAGGTTCCGGTCGGAGCGTTTTCCTTGATGATCAGGAATCCTGTCCGCTTGTTCAGGATGAAGTAACTGAGGGGGAAGAACAAATGTGCAATTACCAATAACAGCGCTCGTCCGGGGTGGGCTGGGGTCACTCAGACTGATACCCGTGACTGAACGGGAGTTTGAGCACAGGTGAGTAGTGTATTCACCGCGCGGTCCAACCTTTCTTTAATGAATTGAAGCCTGAGAAGGTCAAGCTGTTCAATCCTGGAATAACCCCTGCAGGCTACTCATTAGTCATCAGGCTGCAGATCTCACAGGGAGCTGCAGAAATTATTACTTTCTGTGGTTTGACAAATGAAATTAAAGCTCAGCATAACTGCAAACTCATCTGTCTAAAGCTCCAGAGCAGCATTAGAAACGCCGCTGCTCACCGCGTGATCTGCTCTAACAGACAATAATGCTACAAATAGAAGCTGCATTCTTCACAGTCTCACATTGTTATTGTCATTAGTGAGGAATCCATCGTAAAACAAACAGATCAGCAAAGTCTAGGGATCTGTGGATGTGTTTGTGTACTTAACATTGTCTTAGGCCAGGGGGGGTCAAACTCAACCACACGAGGGGCCAAAATCCAAAACACACCTTAGGTCGTGGGCAGAACAGGATAAACATTTATTGAACACTCTAAAAATACATTTTAAACTTTAAAACCAAAAATTTTAACATAATTATGAACTACATATGTAGTGTTACATGTGATAATGCTAGTGTGAATGCTATAAGATGAATTTGGCTGCTGAAGATGCCAATGATGGTAGTTGAAGATGCTGAAATTGAGAGCTAAAAATGTTGAAGCTGATAAACGGCTAAAATATTATTTAAATGCCAAATTAGCACAAAAAAAATAGGTTAGCCAAAACTGCTAGCATGTAGCTGAAAAAATAGCTAAAATTCGAACTACAAAACAGCCTAACATAAACTTAGTAAATGCCAAACAGTCCAAAAAGCTAGCAGAATGTCAATTCTTAAAACTTTCAAACTCTAACATTTTAACATAATTATGAATAATTAAAAGGTAGGACTGTTATTCCAGAATAAATCAACCCAAACCTTAAATATTTTTTTAATATTTTACTCTCCATAAAAATATATTTTATCAAAATTATACAAGTTAGAAATAAGCGGTAGATAACATCGGGTCATCGGATTCCTTTCACTGAGGGAATCACGTTTGGTGTCGATGCTGAATTCTCTTTAACCTTTTACGTCTTTATTGATCACAGTTTGGACTAGAATAAAACTGGTTCAATATTCATGCAAGTTTCCATTGTGAACAGACACAGAATATCATTTTATTTCCCACTTTTAACCAAATTACAGAAATAAAAGATTTTTCTAGATCAAAGTCTAAAATTAGAGGACAATGTGTCAGCTGTGTTTTTAAAAATGAAAACGTTAAAAGGAGCAAAGAACAGCCTGTTTTTGTCATAGTTTTCCAGCGGAACAGTTTGCTGGTGCGAACATCACAAAGAAAGACTTTGTGAAAGAACTTCAAAGAAAAGATCATTAAAGAGAAATGAGAAAAATAATACAATTAGAAATGACGCACTGTCATACAAATGATGTAACACTGGTGGTCTGTCAGTTCGAGGATAAAAGCTTTTTGTCTGGATCTCTGTGCTCCTCCAGCCACCGGCCAAACGAACAGAAAGACTAAAGGTGAGGTTCATCCATCGGGACCTGAGAACTTCACCTGGTAAAGGTGGGATGTGTTTTTTGTGTCGTTTAATCACCTACTGCAGAGCATTCCTGTAGGAGTGCTGGGATACTGTATATAATGACACTCTCTATCATGGAGAGGGAAAAAGGAGGCCATCAGTTATTGTCCTGCTCCGTTTTTCCTCCAAACTTTGAGGAGGTGCAGGGTTTCTACAGCCAGAGACATATTGGTTTTTCCAGGTGAGATTCGGTGCACTGTAGGAGAAGAAACCCTTTCCTCACAGAGTCTTTTGCTGTGAAGTTTGCTCCTAAAGTCCAGCACTAGCTTGTCTCTGAGCCCCATATATAAATCCATCAGTGTTCAAGATAACTCTGTGTATCGTCAGAAACTTTATTGGTAGTGTCAAGAAACAAAAACGTATAAAAACCCAATTATGACAGTAATTTAAAGCCCGTTTTAGAGGATGAGGAGAACGTGTCCGCTCCTGCAGCTCTGGAGATAACTGTTTTCATGTGTTTAATTAGAGTTTCCAGACAGAATATTTAAATCCTCCAAGGAAACAGCATCATTTTCTGAGCACTCTCATTAAACTGTGGAGTCATTTCCATGTTCAGATTGTGCAGGTGCTTGTTTGGAAAATTCAACTTTCATAGGAACTCTACACTTCTTATATGATTAAAAGATTTGGTTTCCTTTGAGGGAGACAGCAGCTGCAAACAGACTCTCACTGCAAACCTACATTTATTTGGAAAGATTCACTAATCTACAATGCTCATTAACTACTAAAAAACATATGTTTGATCATTTCTTATAGTGGCTGTAACCTTCAAGTAAAGAGTTGAGAATGTATCCTCCAACATTGGAGTTTAATCACATTTGGAAGCATATTGTGTTTGAAACTATAAAAAAAAAAAAAGAAAAAAGAAACGTTATTTTAAATGCATTAATTCTCTTTAAAACAAAGTCATACCTAAAGATCTGCATTTTGTTTCCTGGAGTATAAATTCATGTACACTCTGAGTTACAAACCAAATTTGGAATAAAATAATCTTTTTGGTTGCTACGGGGTTAGTGGCTACCACTCTCGCGTTTTGTTTTATTAAAGCTTAAATTTGTAAAATTCTTGTGCATGTTGTTGATTGGCATATAGATCCATGGATGGACTCAAAAAAAAACCCAAAAGCTGACTGTCTGATCTCCAGAATATTTACACAAAAAACACTTAGATACTGGTACAAAATTGGATTATTTAATAAGAACATGAATGTTAACTATAAAAACAGAAGTTTTCATAGAAGATTGAGACCTGAGTTTAAATTTGTTGATACCTTACTGCTAATAAAAGAAAAAGAAAAAAGTCAACAAGCAAAGTTCCCTTTAAAAGTATTTTTGGCACAAAATCCAAAAAGCACTGTAAAGCTTTTATAATACAAATCTAAAATACATGGATTCAATCCTTAAACTGACAGTGGAAATTCAGATAGATGAGATTTGTAATCAGTTAAATCAACACCATAGTGTATTTTTTAGACCAACAGAGTTTATGGCTGTGTAATTAGAAGCACATAATATTAAGTAGTACTAATACTCTCTGAGAGGCTGGCCAGTATTGCTTATAGTTCTGTTCAGGCTGCCAGACAGCCTTCCACTGTGGTCCAGATCTGGTCTCATTGGATCCCAATAATCTGGCATGCAGGCATAAACAGAATATGTGGTGGAGTAAAACGTTTTCAGATAAGTCTGCATGATGTTAGTGCGAGGCAGACGCCTCTGAAGGAGCTTTGAGATGCAAACACCTCAAAGTTTGACTAAAGTCGTCATTTCGACCACAGATCTGTCTGCAGGACCAGAGAAAAATACCACAAATGTTGAACCACAGATAATTTTACTACTCTCTCTATTTTACTACTACTATTTTACTACTACTTACTCACACAGTTTACCGGTAAGTCTTTAAAGATGAAAATAAAAGAATTAGATTTGTTCCTTTAACTCCACGATGAGAAAAGGAAATAATTTGTATCCAATTAAATACAAATTTTAAGTCAAACAATCTCGAATCAAACACTAAACCACTAGTTTGATCAAAATAACTAATTCTATATATTTTCTTAATATTTTCAAATTATAGTTTGAATTTGTAAAATTCTAGGGCATTCTCTAAGATTGGCAGGTGGGCAGACTCAACAAAACTCTCCCTTTAATTGGCTCTGCCTTATTGGTCTTTTTGGTAACATTTTCAAAATTGACAGAATAACGAAATTAAATTATTTAGGTAATTCAGAGATTATCTGTTTAGTTCGTTTTATGTCTTTGGATTATCCTTGATGCCACTTTAAAACTCAACTTTGGTTTCAAAGTGTTGCAGTTCACAAAATAACTTGGTGATAAATTTAAATCAGTTTATCATTCAGTTTTCAGTAGAATGATGGTAATACGTTAAATTGAGAAGAAGTCTGTCTGACTATCTTTTTACGCTTTACAAGCATGATTAATTCTGCTAAAGAAGGTATTTTCTCAGTTTTCCCACTTTTCTGTGTCTGAGGTAAACGTCTTGATGGTGTGAATCTTTACCTGGGCACATGTCCTTCAAACACATAGGTCTTGTTGTCCCAATCATCGGGGTCGGGGGAGTAAACCTTTCCAAGCACAGTTGTTGGCATTCGGCCTGCACAAAGAAGACGAACCGCATGGTGATCTTATGATGATTATATGGCAAAAGGTACAGCAGACTTAACATTAAAGACATTAATGAAACGCTCTTGTACATTCAGTTTTATGTCAGGTAACACCCAAAATTATTGTCCCATTGAAAGAAAAAAAAAAAACTACTTTTTGGTGATTTTGTTCTTTAAAAACATTAATTTCATTGATGCATTTGAATCTAATTTTTTAACCGAATTTTTTAAAAAAACACTAAAATGCTACTATAACCCTTCAGGTTCAGCCTTTTCAAGTATGGTACCATCAATAACCCTGATAGACTGTGATTCAGCAACAGAAAGAGTCTTTTAATAGCAGTCTTTCACTGAGGTCTAAGCAGGACTGAGCATGATGTGATCAACTGCAGGGTCAACTGTCTGGGCTTATGTAACACCTAGGATGCACAGACATAACACTGATGACAAAAAGAAACACTGACAAATTCATATAATATTTGTGTTTAAATGTGAAAGAAATCCACTTAATTCAGCATTACCACTTCTTAATCTCAGCTTTTTATCACAAAACAATATATAGATTACTGCTCATAATAAATGGTGAAAAAAAATCTCTTTGTTAGAAAACGTATTTATGTCTTTTATAAACAATAGGGAAAACGTGTATTTATTGTTTAAAAAAGAACAGTTTAACCATAAAATAAATAAGCAATTTATATAAGTAACCAAAATAGTGAGCAAACCTCTCTAAAAGTAGATATTTAACCAAACTTCTGGACTGGAAACGTAATAAAAAAAACATTTTGCATCATCTACAATAGTAGTAAGTGATGCAAGTCTTAAAAAAAAAAAATAATAATAAACCATTTTTAAAGAATAAGAGGTTTATTCATGAAGCGTTGTTTATTAATCATAAAAGTAGGAAGAAATTTTTAAAACATTATTTTAAACATCAAAGTCAATGATGTACAGTGTTTTGTTTACCCGCTTATTCGCGGTTTCAAGTATTCGCAGATTTTTTTACAGTGCGGTTCTTCACAAAAATTCGGAACCCCTTGAATGTAATTTTGTGTTTACAGGAGGTGCTGCGCTGCTGAGGTGTATCTCCACACAGCCGACCCTCCCGCCGCTGTGCGGACCCCTCCGCCACTGTGCAGAGATACAGCGCGGAGGAGGAGCGCCCCTCCGCGCTCCTCCTCCGCATGAGGAGTTCAAATTAATAAAAAAAAACTCTTTATGTAAACCAATATTGCAATGTTCTTTAATAAATGTATAAATGTTTTATAGAGAACGATCAGACGAGTTTTTGATGAGGACGATCAGTAAAGGACATCCTTCAGCCGCGGGGGTGGGGGGTTCTCCATATCCGTGGATTCTGTATATTCGCGGATGCCTCCAGACTTTACCCCCCGTGAATAAGAGGGAATACTGTATATGGTACATAAACCACTTTTTACATTTAGAACAAAATGAAGGTTGATGGACCAAATTCAGCTTTAAGCTAACTTTATTCATGTTGGTGGAATGAATTAATGAATAAAAGGATCAAGGAATATATGAATGAAAACAAGTGCAAAATTTACTTATATTTTGTATTTTTAAATTAATTTTCCACAAAACATTTCCTTAATGCACACAGAAAAAGGATAAGCAAACACAAGTTTTTCTAAATTCATTAGAAGTAGTAGTTACTAGAAGTGACAGCATTTTAATCTAGTTTAATTTTGCCAGTTCAAATGGGTTTTAGATTGGACACCACACGCAAGATGGGACAAATCAGACAAAGTTAGTTACTACAAATTAAAAAATAGAGATTCCTTGAACATTTACAACCCAAAACAGGTAAAGATTTGCACGAAGTTAACTTTTTAATGGTTTAACCGCCAAATCAATCATCGGGTCCTACTTTTAGAGTCTTCAGTGGGACTCTGTCATGGATTTGAACCCACAACTTTCCAGTTTCAAGGCAGACACTCTACCACTATACCACTGTATTAGTTCATTGAGTTTGTTAAACTCGGCCATGAGACAAAAACTTAACCCAAGCACAGAGTTACATTAAATTAACATAGAAAACCAAAATGAAAATACAATAAAAATATTTCAACTGTTTTTATTTTTAATTTATAGATGAAAGAAAAAATTAGGGGAAAAATATATAAATTAGATTTTAAAACAACTATTAAGCAAATAATTTTCTTTTTTTTCACACTGAAAGAAAATTCAATATTGGATCACTCAGCGAAAGTTCTGCAATTAGTTTTTATCAAATTAAATTTATGAGTTAATGGCTTACTTAATTAAAAAATGTAATTTGATAAAAGCTAATATTTTTAAATGTAGCAAATGACAGTTTTTGTTAATTATTCCAATATTCCCCTTTTTCAATGCAAGTATTCAATGCCAATACTCTTCAAAAGAGAAAAAAAAACTTCTTACCTCTGTGACTGTTGATGAAAATGTGTTTCTCGCCCGCCACGTGTTCGTGGTCGTTTTGGTCCCCAATGGTCACAGTCAGGGTGTTGGTCCCTGTCTTGACTGGATGCCCACTGTCACTTATATAGATGGGGATAAGGAACTCCTTCTGCCGCTCGCGGTCGAACGTCCTAAGCGCCGTCAGAGTCGCGGTGCCGTTCAGGTTGTCCTGCAGGTAGAAATCGTTGCCGTGGCGATAGTCGGGAGGCACGCTGAAGTGAAACGGCGCTCCGTTCTCGGGGGAATCTTGGTCTATAGCTCGGAGGAGGGTGGACGTTTGGTTCAACCTTACTACCTACACATGGAGACGGAGGGTGAAGCATTAAATTCAACTTTACAGCATCAGATTTGTAAATAAAAAAGGTTTTGGACCTACCTGTGGTCCGGCCACATTCTCAAACACGACCGGACTGTAGGCAGCCTCAAACTCTGGTCCGTTATCGTTTACATCCAGTAGAGGCAGCTGAACCGTCGCACTTCCTGTTAGAGCTGGAAGCCCATGATCAGTTGCCATGACGACCAAATGATGCTGCGCCACTTTTTCCCGATCCAGTGGTCGAGCGACCGACAGCACCCCCGCCTGATCGATGGTAAACAGCCCGTCAGGATCCGATTCTGCAGACAAACTGTAGGTGATGTCCCGGTTCTGGCCCGAATCTGAGTCGCTGGCCACCAAGCGGGCCACGCTGGTCCCCACGGAGATGTCTTCAGGCAGCGGCGCCAGAGAGAGGAAGTGTGGAATAAAGACCGGGGCGTGATCATTGAAGTCCTCGACTTCCACCACGCACTGCAGAAGGCTGGAGAAGTCCAGGTCTTCCACCTGGAACACAGAGATCACAGCGGTACCGCCGGGGAAGAATCGGGAGGTTCAACAAAATTTGATTTTAGAATTTAAAATCAGCAAACTTGTGTAAAAGATGCTTAAAAAAATCTACAGGAAATGACTACATTTGTAAGAACTGCATCCATTTAAAACAAACTTTTACCGCACTTCCACTTCAGCCATTGCTACCTGTCCTTAACTTTCAATTAAACTCAGAATATAGTTTCCATATCTCATGAATATACTGCTGAGGCAGCTGCATTTGTAATTAGGTGGGAGAAAAAGTTAAATTTGATGGTAACGGGACAATTTTTCTCTAAAAGTTAACATCAGTCTGTGGTTTGATTGGACGGTTTGTCCTCCAGTAGCTCTGACTGGGTCCCGTTAAAGATCACCAGATGTCTCGCCGCCTCTTCAGCCGTAACTCAACATTACACGGAGATAATTAGCATAAGTGATCACGGGGGTGTTTTGTCCCGTGTGCGTTTGTTTATCTTGTGAGCAAACGGTAGAGAAAGAGAGGCCAAAAAAAATGTACCAAAAGGAGAGCTGATAAACATAGATAATTTGATCCAAACGTTTATTCTCCATGTGGCGCCTAACCCTCAAACTTTTACTCGCCTAAGAGGAGAAAATGCTCGCAACTGGTGAGTGTTAATTACGAACCCTTCAAAATAAAAGTCTTTCGCAATAGACTCATTCTTCTATTGATTGATTGATTGATTGATTGATTTCAAGCATGATTGCTTGGAAATGAGTAGGAAGAAGCAAACTTATATAATCCCACCCCTACTATTGAGAAAAAAGTTTTCGCGATAAATATCGTTATCGTTTCATGGCCCAGCACTACCTGGGATATATAAAAAGCGGGCCATTCTGCATTCATGAACATGCCGAGGATTTTCAAAAATAATTAGACTTTAGTACAAAATCTTCAAAATTCTGTAGATTTCTCCCCATCTTGGTCGGCAATTGTATTTGTCACCGAACTGTTACTTATAAAATCTCATATGTTAAGAGAGAAAAACGTGATTCACCTGCTGGGATTTGTGGATACATTTACGAATTCCACCCACCTTGAGCGTGAGGTTGAACCTCTGCTCACTGTGCCGCTCATAGTCCAGGTGCTTCTTCAGCCGGAGGACGCCGCGCTGCTCCTGCTTGTGACTGACCATGTAGAACTTCTGCTCCGGGTCTCCAGCTACAACGCTGAAGGTCAGCTGGGCGTTTTCTCCAGTGTCTCTGTCCTCTGCTGAGAGTCCTAGAACCTGAGAATGAGCAGCGACAGAGGAGATTTATGGAAATTATGAATGATGGGAAAATCGGAAACAACTTTTTTAACATATCAACTTTTACCTTAAGAAAAGGAACAAATGAGTGTCTTTTATCAGAAAATTAGATACTTAAAAGTTTCTCAGCTACAGGGTTAAGTTTGAGTCTATATCTTATTTTACTGATTAGCTTTAGCATTTTGCTTACAGGAGAAACTGTTTTATAACTTATAACTAAACATATTTTACTAAAGCTCCATTCATTCACTTATATTAATATGTATACTATTCTTTATAGTAATGCTGATTTAATTTATATATCCTAAAGTGAGTGTAAAGAAAAATATTAGAACGTGATGTTTACCCCTTACAGCATTAACTCCTAACTGATCTGAATGAAAGCATCTAGTTTAACTCAGTGATCGGCTGTATCGATTGCACGTGACTCTTTTCATTAATGCTGTGTTTTGCTGCATGACTGGATTCTTGTTCTGGTTCTTCAGGAGTTTTCTATGTAAACAAGAGTTTCTCTTCTCTTTTGTCGATAAGCTCAGTGAGTCAAATTACAAAGAGCAGCCATTAAGACCTGAAGTTTTCCACACATCGGCTGGGTTGGTATTTTATTCACTTAGCTGTAAAAACTGGAACAAAGCAACAGGCTTCAGACAAAAAGATAGTGCTGTAATGTCATCACCCTAGTAGAGAAGGTCCTTGACTGAAACCTGAAGTTCACATTCAACGCCACCCTCATCCTTATCATGGTTTAAAAAAAAACAACTTATTTATCTTTTCCTTCTTTGGTCAAAGAAGCCTAAGTTCAGTGGCTACCTTAACAAGAACTAAAATTCTTTTTTACTTTTGTAAGCTTTCAACCTTTAATACAAAGGGATGTTTCTATTGAAACCTACTATACCTGATATTTTACCCACATGCTAGCTGTTTTGGCTAATAAGACATCTGAAATACACAAGTTTTCTAGGCTATTTTGGAGGTTAGCTAATAATTTTGCTACTTGCTAGATTTTTTTAGGCCAATTTGAAGTTTTCGGAGATTTTTTTTTTATTTCTTGTATTTTAGCTAATATTTTGGCCACATGCTAGCTGTTTTGGCTAATTTGACAAATACAGTACTGACTTGTTCTGGCTCTGGTCTATTTGGTCTTTAGCTAAAATTTTAGCTATATGCAGACTTTTTTTGGGCCAATTTGACATCTACTGAGATTTTTTTGTGGTTACTTTGGAGTTTAGCTTGTATTTTTGCTAGCTTTTTAGGCTGATTTTGCTTCTACTGCAGTTTTACATGCTATTTTGGATTTTAGCTAATATTTTAGCAACATGCTAGCTCTTTTGGCATCTATTCAGTTTTTTTTTTTTTTTGGCTATTTTAGCATTTAGTTGTTATAATAGGATTATGCTTGCTTTTTGGCTATTTTTGGCGTTTACTGAGGTTTATTTTGAACTGTTTTAGAGTTTAGCTACTATGTCGCTACATGCTAGCTGTTATGGCTAATTTTGCTTCTACTGAGTTTTTTTTTTTTGGGGGGGGGGGCTATTTTGGCATTTTTTGAGGTTTTTAAGGCTTTATTGTTTTAGTTTAGCTCATAGTTTATCAACAAGCTAGTTATTTTGGCATCTTTTCAGTTCATCATAGCTATTTTAGCATTTAGCTGTTGTGGTATGTCAAATGAAGTTCTGTTCATTTGTGTTGAATAAAATCTAGAAAAACTTCAATGACTCACCTCTGAGTTCGGCTCTGCACTTTCTGAGATCTTCACCCGGCACGAGTGATCGATAAACCGTGGAGCGTGGTCGTTCACATCCTTGATATGAATGGTTGCAGTTCCAGTTCCTGTCATCCCGCCCCCATCTCTGGCCTCCACAACCAGCAGATACGTCTCCACCAGCTCCCTGTCCAGACCTCCCATCCCCACAGTGATGGTCCCTGTGGTGGGGTTGATACTGAACACCTCTGAGAAGGGGGTCACCCCTGCCACATCAGTGTTGGTGGCATCAACAGTCCCTACAATCCGGTATGAAAGTACGGCATTCTGCCCCACAGCGGAGTCATCCAGGTCAGTGGCGGTCATGTCCATCACCGTTGCCCCCATTGGCGAGTTCTCTGCCACCTCCCCATGGCAGCTGAGAGCGCAGGTGAAGATGGGGGCGTTGTCGTTGATGTCCCACACATTGATGATGACATCCGTGAAGCCAGTCAGACCTTCCCCGCCCTCATCTGTTGCCAAGACAACAAAACGCCAAACAGCCCGGTCCTCTCGATCCAGCGTCTGGTGGGCGTAGATCTTTCCGGTCATCTCATCAATTATGAATTTGCTCTCTGCACCCTGGCCATGGAGGGAGTAGCGCAGTGCCTCCTGGTCAGCATCCTTGTCTGGGTCAGAAGCTGTCACCTAAAACAAAACGAGCAATAAAGTTTAGGATGGAAATTCTGCTGATTTGGAACATTACTTTGACTGCAAGTCTCTTTGTAGTTCAGAAACTCTTGCAGAAAATGTGATTTTTCCATCTCCAGCCCTCCCCTCTTCCTCTGGTGCACCTTTATCTCTTTTACACTCAACTGTAGCAAATTACAGTCTAAGCAAAGGTGCTTCAACTTAGCAGTAAGCGTAGGGCGATGAAAAACCCAGTTTATGGGCTTTTATGGAGTGCTCTTACTAGAAAATACCTCTCAAAGGTTTGGACAAAAACAGGAGCTTTTTTAGGGAAGCTGGTGGCTTTTGATGCTTGATTTGTCTCTATGGGAGAGTTTTTCTTTTTATGACTTCTATGGTGGGAATTAATAATCAAGGTAAACTTTAATAATTTAACTTAAAACAACCCACACTATTTTTTGTACTTTACATGGTTACAAAATATTTACAAATATTTACAAATGCTTTTTTAACGTTGGTGTGAATCCACTCATGGATGTGTGAGGCGACCTTCTGTCATCCATTTCTGTCTGTGAAACTAATTTGACTTAATTAAAACAAATCCTGGGTTGCTGTTAAGTAGAGTCATGCAGAAAGCAGCCAGAGTATTTTTGTGGCAGTCAAATGTGTGCAGATTGTAATAAAAACTTGAACATGGAATGAAAGTTGATGAAATGTTTTTAAATAAAAAGAGGATTCAAATAGACAAAATGAGTGGATGGTACCTGGAGTACAAAGACGGGGGAACCGTCCATCTCCTCTGTCACGCTGCCGTAGTATTCGTTGACCGTGAACACCGGAGCCTCGTCGTTTTTGTTGACCACGTTGACCGTCACTGTTGTGTAATCTTCCAACTTCCCATCTGAGGCCAGGACGTGAAGCTTGTACCTGGAGAGAAATGCAAGTTCTGAGGGTTTTCCAAACAAATTTTTTTATTCTATCCTTATCTGCTTTCTGACAACCTGTTCAATGAACCTGTGAGTTAAGGCCATGTCACACCACTGCTTTGTACAAACATTTTACAAATGTTCCCTGTAAGAAAATTGGTCATTCGTGGAAAAAGTTGTGGTCTTGATAAAAAAAATTTTCACAACTGAACCACATTAAAGCCACAGAAGGCATATGAATAAACGAAGCAAAGATCGGATAGATCCACACGTCATTGAATTTCTTCACTTGGACATTCAGAGCACTGGGAGGAAACCACAGTGTCAGCACCATAGAGAGCAGCCACCGCTGGCCCTCACAGTACTTTGTTTTCTGGTGTATTCAGACTGGAAAAGTCCATTGGTTCAGATCGAGTGCACTTATTTGCTCTGGATTGAGTCCTGAAAATTGCATTTGGTCTGTATTCGGACATGCGTCTATTGGAGATTTCTGCGGGGCGGCCGTGGTGCAGTGGTAGGGAAGTCGACTCCTGATCAGAAGTGAGCGGGTTCGACTCCCGCCTTGCCCGCCCATGTGTCGAAGTGTCCTTGGGCAAGACACTGAACCCCAAATTGCCTCTGGTGGGAGGTTGGCGCCAGTGTTCGGCAGCGGAGCCACCACCAGTGTATGAATGTGTGTGTGAATGGGTGAATGGGTCTGTGACTGTGAAGCGCTTTGGGCCCTCGAAGGAGGGTAGAAAGCGCTATACAAGTATACGCCATTTACCATTTACCATTCATACAAAACTTTGTAAAGAAACCCACGTGACTAAAGCTCTCTTAAGTCATTGGTTAACAGTTACGGTGGTGGGTCAAAACCAAAAGAGGGGCTGCGGTTTGCAAATCCTTGCAAGGTTTTTTAACATATTCAAACTTTTTATTTCACTGATCAGTTTTGAGCGTCTGTATGAAGACCAGGTTTAACACCTTTTTCTGCTACTTTGGTAGAACAGAGGAATGCTGCAAGACGGTTACTAGCTAAGAGTTTGAGCTATGCTAATAAGTGTTTATGACATAGATTGTCGGTAAAACAGTAAAAATCAATGTGGATCTCGTTACAAGTTGCTTTAATGAGCCCAAATGCAGCACATTTTAGTGAGTTGCTGTGTTTCATTGTTGTGGTGTTATGGCATTGTTGTTGAGAGAGTTCTGTTAAAGAACTACGATGCAGCTTTTAGGTGACGTCACAGTAGCATGTAACGAAACGTAGGAAAGCATGTAGAAGGCGTTTTTTAACTGCATTGGAACAAACTTTTTAAGATATAAGGAGTTGTACTATTTTTTTCTGTTTGCTAACACGACAATTGTTGCTTTACATTTGTCCGCGGCTCATCCCGTTGCGTTATTCAGGCTACGGTGGCCGTTTTCGCCCAGTTATTTTGGTCTGGGAGCGTTTTGTATTCAGACTGAGGGATCTCAGAGCGAACCACTCTGAGATGCAATTCATCAGTGATTTGTGCAAAATCCGGTCCTTTGTAATGCATGCGTGATACACGTAATTTGTATGTTTTTCTTGCGTTCCTCATTCGTTGATGTGTGCAGATGTCCGTCGAGGGTCTCAGCTGACGGGTCTATGCGTGAATTTGGTTTTAAACTGTTCAAAATGTTTGGCCGGTTGAGAGTTATGCACTTTATGAGTAGTTCCAATGTATTTCACCCGTACAGGGTTCTTTGCGTGTTCTCTGTCTCAGTAGGGGGCGGTGTCCAGAATGCGGGTCACAAGACGATGTGCCTCTAATCGCCCATTTTCTCACGGATTTCCTCAACTGCTGCTTCAACCGAGGTTCCCCAGTCTCAGTGGAGTCCCCTCCCCGTCGGCTGGCGTCTGGTGCAGACCGGGGATCCCACTCTTTCATTAAAACAAAGCATCGTGAGGGCCCACGGCGGGTGCTGTCCATGGTGTTGACGCAATGTGATGTCCTCTCAGCGCTCTGATTGTCAAAGTGAAGACATTCAATGACGTATGGGTTTATCAGTTCTTTACGTGGTTTATTTGTACTTCTTCGTACTTAAATGACCGTTGGGGGAGATCACGCATGTATCACAAAATACCAAAATTACATACATGGATTAAAATGTGGGTAGTGGCTGTGTGACACGGCCTTTAGAAGCTTCTAGAACCCCTCCAAATGCACCAGACAAGCTCCAGGACAGCGTTGAAGTTGTAGTGATGACATTCACATTATAATGTTGGGTGGTGACATTTAAGGACAAACTCCCCGTTGTTTACTGTTTGCTACAAAAACCTTCTTCACCAAGCGATCATGGTGTCATACATCCCTCCTACGCCTGACTCCTACATCAAATCCTAAAGCTTCTAATGACCAATGCTGCCCCAAAATCTGAGCTGAACCAAGAAGACCCCCAGCCTCAGCAAACCCTCAAAGGTGTGAAGTTAAAATGAACGTGGTGTTAAACAGTAAAGGGTACAAAACATCAAATGGTCGATTCCTCAAAGTCTTCTTCATATAGAGTGTCTGCACCTTTTGATGTGTTCGTAGTCCAGAGGCTGAGCGATGAAGATAGTGCCCACCTCAGGCTCCACATCAAACTCGCCTCCGGTGTTTCCTGACGTGATTTGATAGCGAAGTTTGGCGTTTCCACCTGCAGTCAAACATAAAGATGAAGAGAATGAGAGGTCAGAAACCGATCCCAACTTTTATTTTTAACCTGATTTTACAGCTAAATGCACTTGAATGTTCTAAAAAAAAAGATGAATATTTGCCAACCTATTACCTTTTTCTTTTATACCTTCAGGCTGAGAGAGTGCTGGTCGACGTGAGCTTCTGTTAAATCAGTGTTCTTTAGTTCTGAGCTTTGGACGCTAAGCAACGTGAAAGATTTATCTGTTGGATGGAATCATTTCCTGTCTGGACTGAGTATACAGACGGTTATTGCTCTAATTTTCCTCTGTATCTTCTCATCAAAACAGTTTGCTTTCCTACATTTATTTTTGAAATTGTTCCATCACTGCCACTCACTGTGTCCTTTGACCTCCAATTAGTTTAAATTTTAACCGTAGTGAGCTCAGATGTAGATGTTATAGTGAAAGGCGGTAAAAACTACAGCAGTTTTTATTCTTTACTTTGATCTATTGTTTTAGTTGAAATCACTCCCTCTCTGACTCCAGAATACTCAGGTATTCTTACTCACTCCAGCAGAACATTAAGAAGTTCAGGTGAACATTTGTTTTTAATTCATTTGCACTTGCATACCAAAGATTGATAGTCATAAACTTGTGACTAAATTATATTAAGATTGTTTTTAATTGTCAAATGAACTCTCTAACTGTACATTGCAGTACAACCACAACATGATCACATAGACTGTGGTGCAGCCTCTGTCTACCGACGATTTCAGGATTTATCAACATTTTGTGATTAAAACATTTTCTTTTTCATCATAAAATTAGATTTTATCATTTTCTTCAGTTCACTTTTGCTCTTTAAGTTGCAAAATAGTTCTAAATGCACCATTACAGTGTTCTTAAATCACACCAGAGTTAATTTAACTTGTATAAAATACACGATTAAAAAATCTCCACCTTATGTCCTTACTATTATTTTAACAGTGACTTCATGCAAAATTTTAGATTTTTAGAAGGGAACTATTATATAATAAAATAAGGAAAAATAAGGAAAAATACAAATAATGGGCCGAATTATAAATTATACAACAATTTCTTGTTAAAACACAACATCTAACCTTTGACATTTCCCATTTAATTTAATTTGTCAAATGCAATTTTTATAGGACAAATTTGACGTTTGTGCAGTAAAATTATGATACAATTTTTTAAAAAATACTGTAATACTTAAAATACTTAAAAATACTGCAATAATTAAAAGGTAACACTATATTTTACAGTAAAACTCTGGGGACCTAAGATGCCAGGTAATTTTATAGTATTAAACTGTATTTTCTAAGAGTAAATGTTTTGCAATTTACAGCAAAAAAAAAAAAGTATGAACATTACCCAAAAAGAACTGTACGGAAAGTAACTTTTCCGTACCGTAATATTGTTTAAAGTAACACCTTATTTTTGACTACCACAGCTGCTGGTTTTTACCATAAAATTTACACTTTTTTTTGGAAAGAATTTGGATTGAAGTGATTTAATATATATATATATATATATATATATATATGTATATATATTTATATATATATATATTGACTTGATTTCTAAAAATGCCGCAAAAAATACAAACCAAAAAAAAATCAAGACTTGTACATTTTTCTTTATAGATGTATTTAAATTTAATCAAAATTGAGACCTGATTATCGTAAATGAATATGAGATAATTGTTGTCTGTTTGTGATAGCTTTAATAAAGTTTATTAACATGATATTATGATATTTGGCTTTAACATTAATGTAAAACCACAGAATTATTTTTACTGAATGATAAAAATCTGCCGTTCCATTCATCACCAGAAACTCTTTTTTTTCTCTCTTTGCTCAAAACTTTCCTCTCAAACTCACTTTATAATCTCTTTGTATTTTATCCCTGCAAAGTATTTTTAGTAATCTATTAGATGCTGATCGACAAAACTTTTCTCTCAACGCAATTACTGCTAAAGCCAAGGTCTGCATCTCAATCAGCACGGCATCCAGCCCCCCAACGTTAATATGAAAGAGAAAGGAGACGCCTCTGAGGACCAGAGGAGATTCACAGCTTATTAGTGAGATGAAAGTCAAGGAAGGAGAGGAGAGAATGCTCTAATCCACATCGTTTTGTTCCGTCTGTCTCTCTTCATTTTAAATGGGACATTTGGGATTACATACAATTGCATCTCAGATTTTTCACTCTGATTCTCTTTTTTTAATTTTCCCTACAGTATTTGTCTGAATCCTCTGAGTATAAAGAGAAACTGCCAAGACAGAGAAATTAAGCAAACAAATGAAAGGAAAACTAATGTTATTTTCCTCAACTTTCAAATTCTTTTCTCTCCCTTGATACTTAAAGTACACCAAACACTTTGTTTAGTTCAGTCTTTAACTTATTTTTACTAGAATCCTTTAAGACCTTTTATTGAAACAAATGTCAACACAAATAGTGACATTACAGGTTACATGTACTGTGCTGTCATTATCTGCAAATGCAATTCTAATTTTATTATTCTCAATAAAACTCAATTCAAAAGTTTTTCTCGTAAAACTATAAATGCAATATCGTCTGTGCAAAGAAAAAATGCAATAAAAGATAATTATATGTGACTTCATAAATCGGAAAATTCTTTATCTGCAATAAAAAAACGATTATTTGACTGTGAATTTGACTAAAAAACTGTCACGGGTCTTAGAAATACACACATATGTTGATGTGTCAAGCTGTGCAAATGAAACGTCACTTCATCCAATCTCCCTTTTTATACAGCATGCTGTCACATGTTTGTTGGTTTAGAATTCAGCTGAAAACACATTTCAGATATGTACTTAATGGTAAACTCCAGAGTCATTGAAAACTGTTTTTAAAAATTTGTTCCACAGAAAGGATTTATAAATGAGACCAATTGTTCTTTGGACATTATTGGTCAAGCAGCATTTAAGTTTTTTGCAGTAAAAACAAATTAACATTTACAAAAGTTTGGTAAACACACAAAAAACAAACATAACATTGTAAAAAAAAAAATAATAATAATACTATTCCAGTCTAACAGTGAAACATAGCGGTTTTACTCAGTTCACAAACGCTAAGTAAAGCCGAGTAATCGTAACTCCTCGTAAGGGTGGATTCGGGTTGTCGGAAATCTGTCAAACCTAAATTGTTATTGTAACAATTTATATAACTTTTTTTTAATTGATCCAATGATTCAGTTTTTAAAGTAAATGAATTTCACATTTTTCAACCCCAATGAAGGACCTGTTAGCGCTGTTCACGTGATAAGTGCTCTGAATGTTAGAAATGTAGTTCATCTGGGCGTCCTCTAGGCGTCTAACGGGGAATTTTGTATCCAACAAATTCTAAACTGCTATTGGCGTTTGGTTAAGGACCCCTCCATGTCACGTTTTGATGTTTTGGAGGTTCCCGACTCATTTGTTGACGAAATGGATGTTTATACAATCAAGAGTCTGCAACCCTGAGGACGCGGTATCAGATGCAGTACCAAACGTGAACCGTTACCGGGTAGAGTTAGGGTACCGGTACTGGACACCTCCCAAAGACCACTCTGCGTCCGGTTCCGCATCCAGTACCTGTTTGGGTCTGATATCGCATATGGCGTCCGGTGCCAGGTTAGGGTACTGGTGCATGTCGCGGTACCGGACCAGTTCTGGTGGACAGTCCGGATGTTGGGGACCTGTTATTTAATGGGAACATCCAGCACGTCATTAAACGACGAGTTGGGGACGCCTAAAGGTGACTGGGGGGGGACCTGAACCGAAGGTCAATATGTGATGAGTTGGTAGTGAGACTGTGTTGACGCATTACATGCACACTCTGTGCATGTAGCATTTGTGCACGGTCAGTAATGAGCCAGGACTCGCACCTTACTAATGAGTGTGTCATAACAGCACCGAACCACAACATCAACGGTATGTCAGAAGTGAGTGTGACTTCCACTAGTCTTACAGATAGTACACGATAATCCTACCACACACAATGGTACGTTCCATTTTCATGACGTCCCTGGCCGTATGGGCCTCAAGGGAATGGAAACACACACCTGTAGGATGTAGCCGCTCTTGTCTAAGACCCTCTACGGGCCTGGAAGACCCTTGGTACGGTTGGTGTGACTAAAGATGTATTCAGACTGGAAAATTATTTGTTCTGGACCGAGTCCGCCCAATTTGCTCTGGATTGAGTCCCGAGCTTTGCATTTAGTCTTTATTCAGACTACAGTCGAGCAGACCATCGGTTTGACCGGCTACGGTGGCCGTTATGGTCCAGTTATTTCACTCTCAGATCGCTTTGTATTCAGACTGAGGAATTTCAGAGAAACCAAAGTTCAGTCCCATTGGAAGCTAACCAAGACCACCTCTAAAAATGGGTCAGAGGGTGGTTCCTGGTTCCTGGAACACTGTTGCACTTTAAACGGACCAAATGTCTGCAGTCTGAACACACCCCAAGGAATTCATAATGAACTTCAGGCCTTCAGTCTATTCTGGATAAATGGTAAAAATGTGGAGAAATATGTAACTGTTACATTATCTTATTCTCTCTTTGTCTTTAATATTGTCTTTGGGACAGGAATAGCCAAAACAAAAGAACTTCCTGTTTAAGAATCCTAACGAAACCAAACCAACTCAAAACTTTTAATTTGTTTCCAGAGCTTAGTTAGGGATTCTGAGTCATCGTAGTTTTCCTCTGTCAATTAAGAATATTGTGGCTCTCCAATCAATATGATCTGATTAAGTGTCCTTCATGCATTCTAAATATATTCGCACTAATGAAGAATAATTAGCACATTCTCCCTGATCAGTGTTGGCCGACGCTTGGTCAATAATCCCACGAGAAATAGAAAAACTCCTGACTTTTTCAGGAAAACTGGCTCAGTTTTCTGAATCTACCACTGTGCTTGGTATATATACATTCATTTTATGTATTTATTCACACGCTCATTTTTAAAAATATAGAAGAGACGACGGAATACACTAAAAGGACTCATTTATTGTAGTCTCTGGCTTCAAAGCTGCCTAACTGGGAGTCCTGATGCACAGCAGAGGGTTCATTCAACAGCAGCTTCATACATGAAGTTTTTTTTTTTTTTTTAATGTAGTTAATTTGACCATGTACGCGAGCATTAATCAAAGAAATAGGATTTGTTCCAGACTGTAGCTCTAAGAGCTCATTTCCATCTGCAGTCCACAAGTCATACAAATGCAACAATTAGTACTAAAACATGCGATGTGATTACATAAAAGTAACAATTATTTATTAATAAAAAACAAGTGAGATTGAGAAAAAAAATATAAAACTTTTATTACATACTACACATTTAACAATGTTGACATGTCTGTTTTGTTAAAACCGTTTCAATTCCACGTCACTTCCACATTGGATATTTATTCCACTCAGTTATTGATTTCAAACCAAAAGCTGGTTGTCCTGGAGCAGTTCTTCCTTTAGGTAAACCACACTGGACGTTCATTGTGGACCTTGATGTTCTGCTCATTCGTTGTGATGTTGATCAGCAGAGCTTGTCAATGCTGGAAGAGCCGTATTAATATTTATAAAACTAAAGGACAGCTGTACATTTGCAGAGTGGATCGGGTTTTTACAGCTGGACTTTTGATGTCTGGTTAATATTTTGCTTCCATTGTTTGAATTCTGGGTGTTTGTTTCTAGACAGATTCCAGGGGCTAAATAGTTTTATTATTTGCTGGTGATAAACATGAAATATCAAATGTCAAATGAGAAGATATCACTGCATTTATGTAGATTTTGACTCTGTGGGTTGTTAATGAGTTCCTTATAGACGTAACATTTGAAAGATTGTAATTTAGTGTTTGACAGACCTTTTTTAGATGGTTCTTTGATTGATTGATTGATTGATTAATTGGTTGATGGTTGGTTAGTTTAATTTATTGGTTAATAAGATTGATTGGTAAATTGCTTGTTTGCTTACTTGTTTTTGTTTTATTGATTAGTTGCTTAATTGATTGAGTGCTTGTTTTCTTGCTTGCTTGATTGATTAGTTGATAGATTGGTTGGTTGGTTGATTGGTTAGTTAATCGCTTGCTTGCTTTTATTGATTGTTTGAGTGATTAAATGGTTAATTGATTGTTTTCTTGATTGATTTATTGGCTGGTTAATTGATTGATTGATTTTTTGATTCCTTGATTGATAACTTGTTTGCTTGCTAGGACGGTCAGTTGATCGATTAGTTGATTAACTTATCTGGTTTATTTCAAGCATACATTGTACACAAATTAGACAAAAAAAATCAAACATATATTTTTTAAATCATTACAGAAATAATAGAATGCATTGATTAGAAAAAAAGAACATAATAAAAAACAGATCTTGAAAGTTAATGTTGAAAATAATGTCAAGGTTTCTGTATTCACTTACACTTTATTTAATTCCCACTTAATATGTAATAAAATATACATTTCCTTTTTATCTCATTTTTAACAGTAAGAGTAATCATTAGAATTACACGTTGCAACAATAGGATTTAAGGCACATATTGCAGAAAATGTGTTCTAGTGAAGTTTTTCCTTTATTAAATCCATAGTTCTGCAAGTTTTTTTCTAATTGGCCCTAAAAATCTCTGAAAAGTAGGTCAAGCTGTGCTAAATGGGCCTCTGCTTCAGGGCTTCTTACCAAAGTCAGTCTGAATTCATCTGCTGCCATGTTTCCTGGGACCCAAAAGTGAAACAGAACATTCATGTTTAACTCTTCTATTGGTTGACACATACTGGAATTATTATTTACCAGCTTTTGGTCCTAATATTGTTTGTGTTTCCAGAACATCTGTGATGGACTGTCCAAACCTTTCCCTGTTAGCTCTCTGTTTCATTCTTGAAAAATGACCCAGAAACGGTTATAGGGTTGACAAAGTAGGATGATCTGAGCTCCACACTTTCCTATAAAAGGTTCTACATTCCAGCTTCCTCCCGTTCTGCTTCTGCTTTTACGGCTTCATAACCGAGAAAGGCCTTCAGCCTGATTGAACAATGAAAGCCGAGCACTTTGGCAATGAACCAGAGTTTATGAGTTTTGATTGTGGACGTATAGAACCATATAAACTCCAGCGTTCAGTCCGTTTACACACCGTTGAATGTGATAACGCTCAGATATCGTCTCACCTTCATCGCCGTCGTTGGCGCTGACTGTGACGATGGCGAAGCCGACGTCGGCGTCCTCGTCCACGTCGACCTCGTACGACGGATGTGCGAACATGGGCTTGTTGTCGTTGACGTCGCTGATGAAAACACGAACATATGCGGTGTCTGAAAAAAGCAGGAAAGTGAAGATCAAACACGGGGTTATGCTCATTCGGTGGATCTGAACGGGAACATCTGGACTCCTCGTCACATGCTGACAACTGACGATGTGCATCAATGCTGATCCACACATTTAGAACATCTTCAATCTGTTTTTGTCTACAATTCAACTCTTTTTCCAGCCTATTTCACCAGAGAAATGCAGCAGCTCTCCTTTCTGTTCGGCATCCAGCCGCAGGCAGGAATTGAGCTGGACGCACCCCGAGGGCGTCAGCAAAGGCCTCTGTAGTCGTGCAGCCCGACATACCACACTTCCTTTGATATCTTTATCAAAATGAGCATAATTTGCAATAGAGCTTCAAGATGAGATGAATTATTTAAGCCAGGACGGAAGAGCTGGTATCCAGTTGGTAGCTCACTAACGCAGCCCTCAGCGCTGAGACAAAGCCGGCTGCAGACGCCAGAGCGAGTCGGACCGGGACTCGGACAAGCAGCTGCAGCCACCGTGTCTTCACCTCCATCTCTCGTCAGCATGAGAGGCTTGCTTATCCTTGTTCTAACACTTATAGCTGGAGCCACGCCACAGCGAGCTGTGAAGTAGCACTCGTCTGCCTGTGAAAATTGTTTTATCAAAGTTCTCTCGGCTCTCTCTGATCTGCCCAGTAAAATCTGCAGAGTACACCACAGGATTTTGAAGGATTTTACTCTCATGGATTCTTCTTTTTCTCCCTCAGAAGAGTTTTATTTTTATAAAATAGGGAAAAAAAGAACATTTCAACCAAGGTCTGTGGTAAAAAGGAAAAAAAAAAAAAAAACAGTTCCAAAATATTCTTTTTCATGATATATGTTTGTGATTGTGGTTCAAAATAACCTATTGAGTGGTTCTGAACATGGAGAGGCTGTGACGATTCTGGATCAAAAGACCACATTCTTTAGGTTAAGCCAAATTTTAGCTCAAGATCCGGTTAAATCTGAAAATGCAGATGCAGTGGAGACAGATTATGTTCAAAGGAGCGCTCAGAATCGTTCTCCAAAGAGTTCCCATGGATGAAAGAAACCAGAGAACTCCAGACACGAAACAGAATATGTTTGGAGCTCCTCTTGTCTGGATCATGGAACTTTGAGTTAAAAAAGAGGCTTTGAACTTCTTCCACTAATAAATAGAACTTAATTTGAATTCAATATGTTGCCTTTACCTGGTTTATGACATGCAGAACATATGTCTTTAAATTATTCGCTATTAACATGAAAAGTAAAGGGGTGAGGGTAAAAAATGAAAAAATGAGGGAAAATGTTGTTTTTCAAATCAAATCATACTTTATTTTCCTAAAGGAAATTAATTTTAAAATGCTTCTTGTGGCAGTTTAATGATGACATGTATATGTCCTTATTTGGGGGGCATATACAGTCTTCCCCCGCATATTCCTGGTTCATTATTTGCAGTTTCACGTATCTGCGGGTTTATTTTCAGTCATGTGATTCTTCTGGTTCGTCACAAAAACTCAAGTATGAAACGTATTTGTCCGAAGGAGATGCTGAAATGTATCTCCGCTTCCCTCCGGCAGCAGAAAATAAGAGATGATAAAAATCCTGATACGTGGAAGAAGATAAGGATCCTCAGCGATCATCCGCAGCAGGTGTGACACTCCTCGTCTGCATCATAAAGTAGTCTGCTGCACCGTCTTTTGTTCTGAATAATTAAAAAAACAAACTCTTTATGTTGAGCAATATTCCAATTTCCTTTGATAAATATTTTACAAAGCACGATCGGAGTGTTTGTGGTGAGTGTGGAATGATAACAGGAACTCTTTGGCTGTGGGGGTGAGGTTGAGACTGGGACGGGGGAGGGGTTCTCCGTATTTGCGGCATTCCAGAATGACCCAACCCCCGCAAAAAGGCGGAAATACTGTACAGAAAATTAGCTTAAAATTGCATTAATTAGTAATTCTTTATGTAAATAATTGTGAATCAGAAACAGATGAAAAAAACTGTTTGATTGAGAGCTTTTTTGTGACGTAGAAAATACGGTGGGCGGGCCACACGCTCCCTTTGATGCATCTACAGGAAGACAGATAGATCCATGAACCTCTTGGATTTCCTGAGCTGGAATCTGAAGCTAAACTGTACGGCTGGATAACTCCGGTATCGCTCGCCACTTCTGATGCACCGCTAATGTTAGCTCGAGGGTATAAGGGGCTGTAAGCTAACAAAGAACTCTCAGCAACGTGGAGAGAAGGGGGTGGGGTTCTCAACGCCAACAGTCCCACCCACAACTCACAGGCAAATTTCCAATGAACTCCTGCCGCTCTGCAGAAACTCTGTCCTAGAAAATGATTAAAAAATATATATTTTGGCAAAAACTTTGAAAACAGATGAAAAGATAATCGAAGTGGGACTTCAATTGATTGAAAAGGATCGGGAAACAACTATTTTCCCTTTAAACTGTTTAACTTTTGAAAGTTGCTTTCTGTCCAGCCTTTAAATGCAAAAAGCAGCTTTGTGATTGGTTAATTAGATGTGTGTGCTCATCTAAAAAAAGTTCTCATTAGAATGTGTCCACCTCTAAAAGTGTGTCAAGAATCACTTCTGACATGTATAACTCTTCCATGCTTGGGTTAGTGTGAAAAGAATGTTTTAATTGAGTTTTTATCCGTCTAACTACAGAAACGTTTTTGTTTCACCTCAGGGAAGGTGGAGCCTCATCCAAAACTTTATTTCTTTTTATCTTTTGTATCTTTTTTTTCCAAAAAAAAGGTATTTTTATTGTTGTGGGATTGAAGACCCTGAACAATATGAACCAGGTTTACCAACGTGGAGCAGGTCTAAGCTGCATTTATGAGTTTTGCAGCAATCTGGTTTTAGGGAGAGATTCATTTTCATGTCTGAATATGTTTTTAAAACTCTATAACAAAGAGAAAAGCTTCAATGCTTTAGTTTGAGACTGCACAGCCTGTCTGAGATTCTTGTTCTTTTATTACAATTGTTACATTACTGATTAAATGATTTTGAAAATATTAGAAAAATGATTTATTTAAAGATTTTTGGTGAGAACTTTTTATAAATGTCTGAACCGATCCCTGTGTTTTGTCTCAATATTAACCCTTTTAACTTTTTGTGGGGATACGTTCCCCTTATTTTTGTCATGAATTTTTCCCCCTCAAACAACTCTCTCTGTTCACCCATCTGTCTCGGCATCTGCTCATTTCTTTTTCCTTCTTTCTACTCTACCAGAGCATTTCATCTGGCAGCAAATGAGAGAAATAGAGAGATGGAGGAGGGGGGCCGCAGGAGTGACAGCCTGAGAGAGAAAGATTGCCCTTGGTCCTTCGGCGGAGGAAGATGAGCAGATGTGGGAAGGAAACACGAGGAGGAAAACAGAGCTTATTGCAGCCTTCAACGGAGATGTGGAGCCCTAACGAAGTCTGTACAGCAGCTGTCTGCGGCACTGCCCACCTTTATGCTGTTTTCAGCAGGAACAATCGCCACACAGAGATCTCCATTTCCAATGGAAACTCACAGCTGCAGTAAAATGCTACAAACAAAAGTTCATTTTTAGAGAATTTACTATTTACATTATTGCCAGATAATTGACCAAATCTCAGCTTTAGCACAAAACAGACTGCTTTAGTATCATTTTTGTTCCACAAAAAACATCTGTGGCACAGATTCAATGTCCTGGAGGCTGCAGAAGAGGCTAAAGTCAGAAAGACAGATGTTTGTCCATGATTGGACAACAAAGAATGCACGAGAGTTTCAGTTGCAAATGACTTGAAAATACTCAAATAACCTGGTTTCTCCTCACTAGCAGGTTGACCTCCATCAAGCTACCTTCACACGACGTACGTGTAAGCAGCCAATTCCAATAAAAAGTCCTTGTGTTTTTAGGCTTCTGCATTCAAAACTCGTTCAAATGTTCAAACATCACTGTCCAAGTTTCTACAATGCAGAAATACGTAGAAAATGGAGAGCCATTGAACAAGCATTGAAAACGTAGTCATGTGATTTATTGTTACCGTATTTTCCGGACTATAAGTCGCGTTTTTTTCATAGATTGAATGTCCCTGCGACTTATACTCCAGTGCGACTTATATACGAATTTTTAATGATGAGATATGGACCGTAAGTCTAGAGTGCCCTCTTATGGTGATCTATGCAATTACTTTATTTACTTTAGTTATCCAGACGTGACACAGAGGACGAAGAATTTAACGGATTTAGTGATATGGAGTGAGATTGCGTGCAATTAATTACAGTAAAGATACAAAGTTGATGAGTTCTTGAGTCTATAGTTAAAGAAAACTGTTATGTTGTATAAATGCTACACCTTTTAGTTTTTTTCATGATGCTAATATGTGAATATGTGTTGACACATATTCAGCCTGTTTTCTATTCACTTATGAATGTTATAACTTACCTTCCAGGATGATATAATATTGTTTTTTTCAACCAGTTTGTAAAATAAATTACTTGAAAAAAATGCGACTTATACTCCAGTGCGACTTATGTATGGTTTTTTCTTCTCCATTATGCATTTTTTGGCCCCTGCGACTTATACTCAGGTGTGACTTATAGTCCGAAAAATACGGTACTTAACCCTTGTACTCTCTAATGGGGTCCAGATGAGCCCATCCTTACAGACTTCCCTCTCCCCGGTTACCTCCTCCAGCTCCTCTGGGGGGACCCAGAGGTGTCCCCGGACCTGCTGAGAGATATAGTCTCTCCAGCGTGTCCTGGGTCTTTCCCGGGGTCTCCTCCCAGAGGGACATGCCCACAACACCTCCCCAGGAGGCATCTGGACCAGATGCCAGGGCCACCTCAACAGGTTCCTCTCAATGTGGAGGAGAAGCGGCTCTACTTCGAGCTCTCTCCGGGTGACTGAGCTTCTCAACCTATCCTCTAAGGGAGCGTCCAAACACCCTCCAGAGGAAGCTCATTTCAGCCGTTTGTACTCTGGATCTGGTTCTTTCGGTCATGACCCAGAGCTCCTGATCTTATGTGAGTACTGGAATGAAGATCGACCAGCAAACTGAGAGTTTAGCTTTCTGGCTGACTGATGGCTGGTAGGGTCTGAACGATTGCTATCCTAACCCTAAATCCTCCTGACAACCAACAATGCAAATTTGTTCTCTGAATAGGACATTTCTAAACCGGAATATCTTCCAACCATTGCATATGACTGAATGGACTTTTGGTATCTGAGGACATTTGGGGCTTCAAAAAGAATGTGTTGGGACGGGGTTTCTGGAAAATTCTAGTTTTTGGTCCAACAGTCAAGAGGAAAACCATATTTTTCCAGGAGCCATGTGTCTCTCCAAAATGTTGTCAATTTTCCATCAATTGTTGAATGTTCTTCAAATCCAGAACCACAAAACAGGAGAAGCCCAAATTGATCACAGCACTTCATCCACTAAAAGTGTTTGTTTCTTGGACATTTGGTAGAAAAGCACAGAAGACTGAGGATCCTGTCAGATGACTGCTAGGTTTGGGTCTGGGTTACCTGAGTTGGGCTGTCCATGTTTGCCAGGCCGTGCCGACTCCCAGCCATCCACAGACTGGACCTCTAGAAGATATGAGCTTTTGGTCTCCCGGTCAAACTCAGCCTTTGTGTGGATGAAACCCAGCTCTGGGTCGATGCTGAAATACCGATAGTCCCCACTGCGATCTTCCAGGAGAGAGTAAGAGATCTACAAGGAGGGATATGAGGGGAAAATCATTAATAGAAATGATCAGACATTTACAGAATCATGACTTAACTGTGTCTAATTTAATAAAAAAGTCATTGAGGTAAACCAGTCTGACCTTGCCATTTGGACCCAAGTCGAGGTCGTTCGCTGAAACCTGGAAAACCAAAGTTCCTGATTTTGCTCCTTCAGTCACAGACGCTTCATAGATGGAGGAAGTAAAAAATGGGACGTTGTCGTTTACATCTGGAGATGGGGATAGATAAAGAATGCTAAGAAAACACCAAAACATATTCTGGTTTACAGATACATCTTTGTAGGAACCATATTTGCCCAAATGAGTCATTGTGCTGAACCAGGGTGGCCCAATATATCGATCAAAGACCGACATGTCAATCGCAAAGGAATCACTTGACTAACAGGCTGAACGGCCATCGAACATGCTCTGATATGTAGATACACTATTACCAAAAGTATTGTCTCACCGGCTTTGACATATGAACTGAAGCACCATCCCATTCCTAACCCATAGAGTTCAATATGATGTTGGTCCACCTTCTGCTGATATTCCAGCTTCAACTCCTCTGGGAACCACAAGGTTGAGGAGTGTTTCTAGGATTTTTTTTTACCATTCTTCCAGAAGCTCATTGTTCAGGTCACAAACTGATGTTGGTGGAGACGTCTCAGTCTCTGCTCTAACTCATCCCAAAGGTGTTCTATGGGGTTCAGGTCTGTCCAGTCCAGACTCTGTCCTCCATGTCTTTATAGACCTTGCTTTGTGCTCTGGTCAACAGTCATGTTGGAAGAGGAAGGCCCGCTCCAAACTGTTTCTACAAGGTTGGGAACATGGAATAGTCCAAAATGTTTCATTCAAAATTCCTTTCACTCGGACTAAGAGACCTGAAGAACAAACCCACACCATCATTCCTCCTCCACCAATTCAGTCTGAAATGTCCCGTTCTCCTGCAGCCTCCAAACCCAGACCGGTCCATCAGATTTCCAGATAGAGAAGTGTGACTCCTCCCTCCAGAGAGAGAGTCTCCACTGCTCTAGAGTCCAGTGGTGGCGTGCTTTACTCCACTGCATCCATGCTTTGCATTAATCTTGGTGATGCAGATGCTCGGACATGGAAACCCATTCCATGAAGCACTCTGTTTACACTACTCGGGTTGATCTGAAGGTTGGAGCTCTGTAGAGGTCGGTGACCTCTCTGCTCTCTGGCCTTCAGCAACCTCTGGCCTCTCTCCATCAGTTTACGTGGTCAACCACTTGGTGTCTGAGTTCCTGTTGTTCTAAACTCTTCCATGTTGTTCTGGTAGAGCTGACAGTTGACTGTGGAATATTTAGGACATTTGACGACTGGATTTGTTGCACATGTGGCGTCCTATGACAGTTCCAGTGGAATTCAATGAGCTCGAACCATTCTTTCGCAGATGTTTGTAAAAACAGTCCGCATGTCTGAGTGCTGGATTTTTACACCTGTGGTCAAGAGATTAGGACAACAGATTCTGGTCATATGGATGGGTGAACCAATACTTTTGGTATATATATACACAGTCAGACTGAACGGTCAACTAAACATCCTCTGATACGTAGATTTTTTGGAGCTTTCAAAGGTAGCTTTTAGGTTTAAAGGTGCGGGCACCCCTAAACAACATCCATCATCAATAGGAGAGAGCTGGTTTTATCTCCAAAATGACTTTTTTCCACATAGTTGGAGGAAAATTAAACAACAATTTGGATAGATTTCCTCAGAGGATGAACTGAAGGGTTTGGTTTTGACTTTACACTGAGCTCCACAAAAATGGTTGGAAAACGTCTCATCGGTGACTGTGTTGTAGTCCGAAGCTTGTTCTTTTTTTACATTGTGTGGACACACATCTATTATTGCCGTCGTTCTTCTATACCCAGTAACACATTTAAAAGCAAACATTTTTTTAATGTTTTCTTTATTGAAACCGTGAAGCCGGTTTGTCCGGATTGGATCTGGGACTCGCCGCTCTTGTCCGCTCAGGCTGCAAATTGCTTGACTGCAGTGACCAACGGAACCAGCGGCCCATCTCTAATTCTAAACATGTGTGCTCTCTTAACACTCACACCACCACCGACTAAAGTGATCCTAAATGCTGAGGCTCATGTAAATCCACCACATCAATACGCAGGAATTTAATCCATTTGCGACAAAGAAAAAAAGCATCTCAGCATCTGAAGGACGGATCTTATTTTTTTTTAGTTTACTAAATAAACACTCAGAATCTAAATGTCCTCATGCTTTCTTTTGTTTTATGAAGGAAACGGGCAGACTCGGCACAGATCAGAGCTTTTATGCTGCTTTACTAACATTAAACAGCTGAGGCCATGACTATGGGAACAAACAGGAAGGACGATTGTATGTAATGAGAAAAATAAACCTGTTTTCCACATCAAGATATGGTTTAGAACTGGGTTATACAAACAAACAAAGAGAAAATGTCCAAAAGAGGTTTGCATTAATTTTACTGTGAAATTTCAATCATAAAGTATCTGAGTGTCAAGTAGTGATTAGATAGCATACGGCAACAGCTTTTTTTTTTTTTTTTTACGTTTTTACAACTGTAAAAAAAAAAAGGTTACTTTTGGCTCAAACATGAAAGCTGGTTGTAAATGAATCATTGGCTTCCAAATATTTCTCATTATGGTTCGTTTATTTGAGTGTAGTTTTTATTAACCTTCATCAACAGCCTGCTAAATATTCATCATCTTTTCTTGGCATTAGAGTAAAGTTTAGGTCCCAAATTGACTGAATGAGTGAGTCAGACCTAAATAGATTCCCAAATCTAAAAACGTATTGATCTGCTGCTTTGTAGTGAAGAGCGTCTTTGCCAAAAAAAAAAACAAAATCAGGAGACAGTTTTTGAAAGAGAATTACAGCCGACTTTGAAGAGAGTACTTCAAGAGAACAGCAGAGTTTTAGACGCTGCAGCATTGCAGATGGATCAGGTAAAGACCAGCCAGGTACCAGAGAAATACCAGCGGATTTAAGTTCGTTTAGGAATGCTGATGGAAGCTGCGTCACAGAAAGACTTCAGACTGTGCAAGACATCAAATGTGATGTTACTCCGTGTGTCCTCTTCCTCTTTCTCTGCCTTTGAGCAAATGTCTTAATCCATGAATAAGAAATGGGGTTTTAATCCATTACACTCCTCCCTCCTGTCCTTAGCTTTCCCGCTTCTGGGAAAGCCAAAAAAAAAAAAAGCTTTCCTGTGAACTTGTGGGGGGAGTAAAGAGACGGACAGCTAGAAAAGGAAAGGCTCTGACAATTAATTATTTCTAACTGGATTAAGTAGTTTCTGGATTATAGAAGTGTGTGTTCGTGATGAGAGGGAATTACACAAGTGGAGATAACACGACGAAAACACCACTGGCCGGGTTACCAACAGCTGAGCACTCATTTCAGAGAAATTATGAAATAAATTCAGAGTTTGACTGCAAAAAATACCTTTCTGGTCTTAAACACACATGTATGTTTTTATTATTTATTACAAACATTTAATTAACTAGTAAAAGTCCCATTGAGATTACCAATCTTGATCAATCAATACAAATAACTAACCTAACCCAGTTCCGGTTCCACATCCAAGGGTTAGGGACCAGCCAGTAAGTCAATTAACAACGGGTTGGAGACATCCAAAACGTCAAAAAATACCCTGGAGGGGGTCCAAACGACGAATTGGGAGTGAGAATGTGTAGCAACTACATTGAGCCAATCGTGGTTTAATTATTCACATTGATCTAAACTGATCGTATGGATCATGTCAGGACTCAGAGCTCTGACTCCCCCTCTGGTCACCGGCGGGGGAGTCAGTCGTCTCCAGAGTTCTATCCCACCTGACTCCAATCTGACAATCCCTCACCTGTTCTTTAACCCTAGAGCACTACTACGGGTGATTTTCACCTGAGCAAAGTATTTACATGATTTTCAATGTATTGCATTTTTCTGAGTCATGGGTCTCTGGGTAAAGTCATACATGTCCCAGGATTGTGTGCACCAAAGACCAAATCTCCAGTATCGTTATTTTTTTTAGGATTTTTTTGTTCTCAGATTCCTAATTTTTCTATTTTTAGGATCTCCCTATGTTTTTTTTTTTTGTCTTACATAAACCACTGTTCAAAATAAAAGAGAGCTATTCTAATTTATCAGGTGTTGTCATATCTTCATGTATTTTTTACGACAAAATACTTCTTATTGGGTACATTATATCGGCTAAAAATTACCCAGCAAAAGTGACTTTTTATAGCGAAAGTTTTCCAGGGTTAAGCAGCACAAAGAGCCTCACTCAGTGCGAAGTATTGTTTGTGCCACTCTGCCTGCATTACTGAGCGTTTCTATTTGGACCAGATCTTGTTTCTGACTCTGCTTCCTCTCTGGTAGCTTGGTGCCTCCCCTGACCTTCGCCTTGACATCATGCTCGTGATTGACGTCTGCCTGTCTGACCCTGATTTAGCTTTGTGGACTTTCAGCTGTGCTTCGTTCCTGTCTGAACTAATAAACCTGCTGCACGTGGAACTGGCTGTCTGCCTGTTTCTGACAGATCATCAGGGAAATTTATTGAATTTAACGTTGAGTTGAAAGGCTGATTTGATTTCAGTGACTTTTGATGTGTTTTTATTGGGTCACTTCTTAATTTATTCTTTTCACATTTAAGGGTTTGATACAGTGTTCCTGTTCTAACATAATGATCCCTATATTGTGCAGTTTCTAGCTAAAGCTTTAGTCACATGTACTCGCACAGGAACTCCGGGGTTTTGGATGTCCGCGTCCGTGGAGAGTCGTAGAGAGGAGTGGCTGCGTCTTTAGGGGAGGACAGGTGTGTCTTAAGATTTGTATGTCTATTTTAAGGGATGTCATGAAAACGGGACGTTGTATGTTGTTGTATGTGTGGTAAGTCTATCGTGAAGTATCCATAAGGCTAATGGAAGTTGGACGCTCTTATAACCTAGAGGTGTTCACTGCAACCTGTCATTCGCAGTATGCAAAAAATGTGCATGAATATTTTCACTCTACGGGTTCACCGAGCGGTCCACAACCTTGATATTTTATGTGGGTCACTCATGCGAATCATGCAGATTCTCCTGCTGACAGCCCGTATCTACTCGTAAGGGCATCTGGAACTGAAGCTTACGCAGCTGCAAAAGTCGATGAGAAGTTTCTAACATGTGACTGAAAATATCAACTAACGTGTTGGTGAGAAAAGATCAGATCTCGTCTTTCTGAGCCGCTCTGCAGACTTTGATGTTGCTCTGAGGTCCGTGTGATGCTGAAATGTTAGTCAAAGTTCAACTTTAGCTTTAAGATAAGAGGTCTCACTTGTTTTTTTTTTACCCTGCTGAAGTGTGGTGTCAGAGGCCGCTCACCTGAAAACATCTCTGCACTGAAAGTGCTTACCGTGGACACTGAAAGCATGTCTCTCTGCAGCACAGACTAAAAAAAACTGTTGGATGTCAGATTCATGAATAAAGGTTACACACACATAATAATAATAATAATAATAATGACTAAAATGTGCACAATTCTGCATCACTTTAACCAAACTTACAGACATTTTCTGAAGCAGTTCAAATCAAGATGAGGTGAAATAGAAATAGACGTGAAAAGAAATATAGTGGCTTAATTAAAATCTAATCAGACAAACATCATTCTCAGCATGTGTGAAAGCTGAGAGCTGAAGATGCAGAAGAATGCACATTTAAGACAGTAACAAAAACATTCAGTTGTTGACTTAATGCTACATTTAATGAAGTTAAAAACAGACAAACACAGGTAAGTCTTGCAAAGAAATGGTAAAAACCTGCTGATTTAAATGATAGAGGCTAAATTAAATGAAAAAAAAAAAAAGTTGAGTTTTGTTTAAAAAATTAGGGAAAGAAATTCTGCAAAACAGCCAAAAGATGAAATCAGACAAATAAAGAGTATATTTTGTAAATAATATATTAACGAAGTGTAATTATTTAGTATTAACCCTTTAACTACCCCCCCCCCCAAAAGAGGAAGAAAAAAAAAAAGAAACACAAAAAAAAAAAAAATTTTCTACTGCTTATTGCCTTGGTATGGAACACCTAAATCAAGGTGTAAAAAAAAAAAACTAAAGTAAGAAAAAGAAATTCTCTAAATACTTAGGGGCTCGATAAAAAAAGAAGTAAGAAATAAAGTTCTAGTTACTAACATAACCTTATTTTTCTAAAAAAATTTAAGTAAAACTTTTTTTTTTTTTTTTGGCTAAAAACTGATGCACACTAGATAATAAAATATGCGCACCAGCTACTATTTGGTGTGCATGCGTTACTAACCAGAATTATTTTTTTAATTATTTTATTTATTTTTTTTTTGGAAAAAAATAAAAAAATAATTCTTCAAGCACCCTTTAAAGGCTTTGGGGTGTAATACACACAATCAACATTTAACAAATAAAAATATGTTTTCTAAATGTTTCTCATCATTTAGTTGAGCAGGCAGTTAAAGGGTTAATAAACATTAACATGTTTTATTTATTTATTTTAATTATTAATTGCGTGTGTTGATGTGTTGACATCCCTGCTATACTCATTTAAATTAGGACAACGCATCATTTTTTAACACAGCGATAACATGAATACGCCACTACAGCACATCCAGACGTTGGGCAGATTGAGAGATAAGAAGCAATGATAAAGGGGTAGAGTTTATACTACAGCATAGAGTAGATATGTGCACAAAACTTCAACTATTAAAAAAAAAAAAAAACTCTAGAATGAATGCACCTCATTATATGAGTTCATGTCTAGTTTGTTTTAAATCTGGTATATTTTTACAGTTTCTGACAGTGGACTCCAAAATGTTGCACCTCTGATGGACACCACTATTTCAAAACAATATTCTTTTTTTATTTTCTGATTTTAATTCAAGTCTTTGCTTGTTTTTATTTGCTGTAATTTGCTGATTTCCATGTACCGGTAGTTGTGATGACTCATACTTTCATAAAGTTTCTTCCTTTTTGCTCACGGATGCATTTCGAAACCAACAGCTTTTCCTGAACCCTGTGATCAAGTTTTCAGGCAGCTGAGGACTTTCACATCAGTCAGGCGGCTCCTCTGTCAGAACACGGATGGTTCTGAATTTAAAAACGCCTCGCCCTTTTCTCTCTTTTTTTTTGAAAATATTTCTTTAAAGTTACAAACGTATGTTTTAAAGAAGATCAAGGCTTCTCGTGTCCTGAAATGTCTGTCCGTCAGAAGTCTCCGTGTCTCTGGACTCTGAAGTTTTCTTCTGGCAGTCCAAAGAAAGTTGGTTTTCACTTGAAACAAGGATCCTCGGTCAGTCTTTGATTCACATAAACAGATTCAGTTCAAAGAAGATGGAAAAACAGTTTTTTTGTTAAGTGCCATTTACTGTCCCAACATGAACCAAGTACTTTCTAAATGAACTCTTTTGGTGCTAAATTCAAGTTTTAAACTTCTAGAAAAAGAATATCTGGCCTTCTCCAATCTGAGAAGGTAAAGTAGAAGATGATGCTCACCTGTGACATTGACGAAGACTGTGGTGAAGGCGGCCAGAGGAACGGCGGCGACGTTCTGGGCGCGGACCCTCAGGATGAAGTTCTTGGTGGTTTCATAGTCCAGAGGCTCAGCCACCAAGATAGACGCTGACCCGTCCTCTCGGTTTGGGGTCAGGTAGAACCGAACGGGCATGTTGGTCTCCGGAACCATCCCGTCCTCCAAGTTGTAGGTAACTCTGGGATCTCCAAGCAGGGATGTGGCTTTGATGGTCTTTTTAGGACAAAGATGGAAGAAGACGTTTGAGGTTCAGGTTTAATGTCATCTAATACTTCTTTCTTTTTTTGCATATTTATTTATTTATTTATTCAATCAATCATGTTTGCATAATTCGTAAATGTTTCAAAGCTCAGAAGAACTGACTCTATATAAATGAAAAAAGGGATTAAACCTAATGAACACATTTGGAGTTTCCCAGCATGAAATGTTTGTTTAAAGTCACAAGACAAAATTAACACAACAAGGTCAACCCAAGATTTTTGAGTTTTAACCCTTTAAAACCCACTATGTCAAAGATTTAATCCATTTTTTTAAATAAAATATTTTAAAACCTTAAATGAAATTAAAAAAAAAGTCTGTAAGCGTTTCTTTTTTAGTGAGATATAGATAATATCAATTATGATACAATGGGTGATTTGGTAAGTTTTTGCTCACAATATGTTATTTTAAGAGACAAAAATATTAACAGAAAAAAAAAACGCCTGTGACAAATTTAATCCACATTTTTAACAATCTGTAACTGTAATATAAAGAATTAACTATCAACAAACGTATTCTTTCAGCAAATAGTCGTTTCAAACAGAGTAACAACAGATGAGTTTTTCTCAACATAAAGTTTTGAAAATTAACAAAATGTTTCCAGCCAAAAGTCTTCTTAGGTTTTAACGACGAAAAAGCAGAAGTGATGCTCCTGTGAGCCCTCCACAGTGGAGCCGGGTCCCTTGGTTCCACATTTCAAACAGTCCTTGTTTCAAAATGGACAATGACGTCAAACTCAGCTTCTTTACTGTCCATTTTTTTTTTAAAAACTTCTTAAAAAATATTTTTTCCCCAGGCCTTTGACACGGGACGAGACTCTATTCTGCTGTTGTGTTTTACTGTTTTATTGTTCAGATTTGCTTTTATCTAATTAATTAGAACTTAAACTTAAAAATGAAAAGGTAGCACAACAGTTAGTATAAATAGTTAATTGAGCTTCATTGTCTTAGAAAATATTCATAAAAAATAAAATCACATTCAAAATAAAACATAAATAAGATTCCTATATTTTCCAAAACATAAATAAAATAAAAACAGAGTAAATAATCTTCTGCTTTGCTCTGCAAACTAAAATATCACTTTTGATAAAAAAAAAGCTCTTGATCAGCCCTAAAACGAAAGTGGATCGGACCGTCTTCGTGGACCATTTCTCATTTCATCTTGTAAATGTAAGTTCAGACACATGTTTTTCCCACTTTTATTAAGTTACACTTTTCAAAAGGAGAGATGAGTTGAAGAAACACATTTCTCAAAGCGACTTTGACTTTCATCCAGCAGGATATCTACATGTTTTCAATTATCAGCCTGACAGCTGAAGAACAAAATGCTCGGCGGCAGCAGTGACCATCAGAACCGAGGCCCGCCGCTCGGCTGCAGCTACTCCAATGAAAGAAAGCTTTATAGCTCCTAAATAATAAAGAGCCAGATATTAGAACGCCTCAGACAAGAAGCAACAAATATCCTGTGGGATCAAAGGGGAGGCGCGCTCTGATCTTTATCCCGCTCTCACCCTTGACTAATTATGTCGAGGCTTTTCAACACATGAAACTGGACACAACGCAATTAAAATCAGAAATACCATCCTGGGCCTGGTGCATTCTGTCTGTTTGTGACCTGGCAGTGCCCGTCCAACCTGCAGAGCGGAGTGGCAGCAATAATGAGGCGTCCATGGGGAGCTGGCGAACATGTCGGACTCCTTTATGTGCTTATCCGGCCCATAAAGCCCTCAAACGTCTGCGACGGACATGCGGTTAACAACCACCTCCATTAATGCAAAGTACTTTGGAGACTGCCGTCTTTCTTCTGCCCTTCATCAGCGTCTCTCGCAAACACAATTAGGCGCACACATCCCCGTTTGAAAGTGCTCTCCTCTGCCTGCTCATTTTCATCACTGGAGTTCAAATATTCATCAGTGGCTCTGATGAACTTTACAACCTGCTGTGGGTTAGTGGAAAACACGGCGCCGAAACCTAATGAAAAATAAGTCAATGAATTTAGGAAACTTTTTAATCCAGCGCTGGGGAATGTGGATCTGCAGATCTCCCGCCGGGGATTTCACAAAAACCGCATAATAAATACCGAAAATGAGTTAGTTTCCACCAAACTGAAAGAATTCGAGCTGCAGCTGGCTTTACGGATGGATAGGTGACCTCTACCAAAGATCAAAGTCGTCTGTGAATACACATTTTTATCTATGGGCATGCTGCGGGTGACAGGTTGTAGTGAACATTTATCTTGTGGACTGTGCGGAACCCATTAGTGCTGTTCAGGTGATAACACAGGCTGTTAACCCAAATCTGAACTCCTCCTCTACCCCTACAGCTTCTCCCTACCCCCCAACTGTAGAGGCGTTTAAAGCTTTAGTGTCTGAACTTGTGTTTTTAGGGAGGTCGGTAGGGAGGTCTTCACGTGGGTGTCCTCCGACGCACAGAAGTTTACATTTTAATCTAAGTCATGACCTGTTTGTTATTGAACTGTTGTTTCAAAGTTATACAACCGTTATGGAGCACATGACAGCATCCGTACAACTTCTGTTAGGCTTACAAATACTCCACAATGGACAACAAATGTTAATGGTACGGTCCATTTACATGAAGGTCTAGAAGGGAACTTCTAGAGCAGAGGTCGGCAACCTTTAACGGTAAAAAAGCCATTTGGATTAGTTTTCTACTGATCAAAATCTAGAGGGAGTAGCATAGATTTACTTTAGCCTTTAAGACATTTTGATAATTCATTACCATTTAAAAAATATGAATTATTCCAATGTTTTGGCATGATCAAAAGCAAAAATATAAAAAGAAACTAGCATCTCTCAAAGTGTTTTTTATATATATATATTTTTATTTTTACCTTTTACCTTAGTAGATGCCAAATTAGCCAAAAAGCTAGCTCTTTGCTTAATTACTAGCTAAACTCCAAAATAGACTATCATTCCTCAGTAAACTAAATTGGTCAAAAATGTTAGCCTGTTGCTAAAAAAGAAGCTAAACTCTAAAGTAGCCTAAAAAATCTCAGCAGATAACAAATTAGCCAAAAACTTGAGCTTATCGCTACATTTTTTAGCTAACTCAGTAGAGGCCAAATTAGGAAAAAAAAAAAAAGCTAACTTGTTGCTTAATTACTAGCTATACTCCAAAATAGCCTAAAATTCCTAATAAAACAAAATTACATAAATGAAAAAAGTTTTAAAAAATACTATTATTTTATTTTTCTTCAGCCAGAGAGCCACCACAGAGATGTTAAAGAGCCACAGGTGGCTCTGGAGCTGCAGGTTGAACAAAGTTCTGTTGAGACTCAAAGCTGTTCAGATAACTTCTCAGATCGTGACCACGCTGGATGATGACAGGAAAATCTGGTGAAGACTTTTAAGAAATCTTAACCATATATATATATATATATATATATATATATATATATATGTGTGTGTATTACGGTTGTTTTGCGAGTTGGTTTGAGTTTTGACACAAAATGAGCATAAAATGTTTCTTTGCAAAAGATTTTAAGTTACTTTAAAATGAATTTAAAGTAGGGTCGTACATGTTGACGGATTAACCCAAGCGACTACAAAATTATGATTAACTCGTTAATATTTATTAACACAAATTAATCGCAGCTTTCGGAGCAGCAGTCGTCCTCTTTCTCTAAGCGGTTCAGTCACCCACAGTGTGCACTGAAACACTTCATTGGGTTCTTTTCCCACTTATACCATATTTACAAAATAAATAAATATTCAATCTGCTTTTAGTACTTTAATCTGATTATTTTTTGGTTTATATATATATTTTTTTTTACAAAAAAGGACTATTTGATCCATGGTACAACGCCTTGTCATCTCATATAAATTTTATTCTGTGATTATTGGGGTGAGATTATATAAGTTCGGTTCCTCCCACTCCTTTTCAGGCAATCACATTCAATGCAATGTGTTTGTTTTTCATGTATTATTCCTGATTGCTTGAAATAAACCATTTCATTCATTCATTCATTATTCACAGATAAGAAGTTGTCAGCAAATACTGCAAATAGGATTAATTTGTCCCCAGGTTTGCGATTAATTAGTTATTTTTTTAATCGATTCCAGGCATTAAGTTAAAGAAAACCATGTATTGAAATGTATTTTTAAATATTGAATTGATAAATTAATTTACAATGCAATTGATTGTTTTATTCCCAACTTATTTTTCTAAACTGTCATATTCACTTCTAATTTTTCATATTGAATTGTATGTTGCAAATTGTATGATGAATTTGCAAACTGAATTCACGAATGAGAAATGTCTAATACTTTGAATTATGGCTTAAAAAAAAAACTTCCATAACTTCTGAGTTTTTCAAGACATTTGAAACAAAAGTGAAGCTTCAGAGTGAAAGCAGGACTGAAGTTTGGATGCAGTTTTAGAGCTTCATCGTTGTTGAATTGTGTCTCTCACATGTGTCCGAGTCAACCTCATACAGAGCTTCACCACTTGTTCAGTCTTGTGTCTTATAGTGATGTGGTTAATATAACAGTCTGTATTTCTGTTTTCGTCTCTGGAGGATTTTTATTTCCTCTTTTCCTGATGTGACTGTGAGAAGAGGAGGAGCGTACCACGATGGGCGTGTCTCTGACGGTGTTCTCGGGGATGACCACGCTGTACGTGTCGTTCTCCCACTGAGGAGGCTGGTTCTTCACGTTGGTGATGGTGACAGAAAGCTCCACCGAGCTGCTCCTGTTTCCTCCGTCTGTGGCCACGATCTCCCGAGTGATGTAGGTCCTCTGCAGGGATGAACATCACGCAGACGAAGAGCAGAAAACCATGAAAACATTCAGGGAAATGTGACTGGAACAGAGACTGGAGAGGCAGAATCACACCTTTCCAGACTGTGTGTCTCGTGTAGGAAGTGGACACTCTATCTATGAGTATAAAAACGTGAATTAATTCAGAGGCAGACCTCTCTGGGGATTCTTCATGTTGGAGGAGCTCAATTGGACTAAATGATCCGTCTTGGAAGTACTTCTTCCTATTTCTAATGCTGCTTCTCCAGTTTCATGCTGTCTGTGAGTTCACATCCGGAGGTTAAAACGGCTTTCACTGAAGCAAACTTTCAGTTCCACGTCTCCTAATAGGATTTGTTATTATTTAGATTTCCGTTTTTGCTAAGAAATTGAGGCGCAGACTCAATGATGTTGGCAAAAGCTCCAGTAAACAAGCAGGCAGTCGCTGGTAAATATTACACTGAATGCAGTTGAACTCATTAGTGGAAAAACTTCAGATACAGAAATGTTTCTCAAAAAAACTTTAACAAGAAAAAATGAAAAGTGCTGAGAGTTTTCTGGGGTTTCCAGGAAACAAATATTCAATCCTGATGCAGAGTTTGCATGAAGGAGGGCAAAATCACAAACTAGGTTTCAGTTATCTCATCTCTGTTTTCTTTATTTCTTCATTTTTGTTCCATGTTTGTTGAAAACAAAATGTTCAGAAGCTTCATAATGAGAAAAATATCAGACTTTCTCCTCTGGGCAAAGAAAAAGCTCCAGTAAATAAATGCAGTCTCACGCGTCTTCTACCTGAGACCCGAGAACCGCGACTCTCCAGGAATCTGGAAGGACATTTATTTACGTTCAGTCTCTTTCAATCAAAAGATACTAAAAAATATATATATGAGGAGAGTTTCTCGTGACTGAAACAGCAGTGGAGACGAAACATTTAAAGAAAATATACACATTTTAGAAAGAATCTTAGGTGAACTGCTTAATTTTAACTGAATGAATTGCTTTGTTTTCCAAAAGTTTTATATTCGCATCATAAGAATGTGAACCAGTTTACTATGATTCTTTAATATTTTATTCTATTGCACTTTAATATTATTTCTCATTTTATGATTCAGTTATTTTTTAATAACTCATATATATAATGTGATGATGAGATGTAAAAAAAATATGTATGAACTATGTTTACAAAAAAAGAATGTGAACCAGTAATGCAGATTTTTTATTTTCTCTAACACTACCAATAGTTTAACTTTCTGAACAAAAATCAACACTGATTAAAAAGTGGTTTAAAACCTAAACTGTGTAATATTTTACTTTAAAATGTGTTTGGCCAAATCCTTTTCCAAATGTTCAGAATTTCTATGATACGTCAGAAAAGGAGAAGAAAACCAGAAACAACTTCTGAGTTTGGAACACGACGCTGAAGTTAGCATCTGATTCATGAGGGCAATAAAAGAACATTTAACTGTATTCTTCACACTATTTTCAGGCGGTCAGAGTTAAAAAACACAATAAAATCATCCTATTTCACATAAAATAGAACAGAATCTTAATTAATCCTGAAGGAAATGTAAGAACAGTCAGCTGCTTGTAATCACCACACAAACATAAGAACAAATACAATAATAAAAACCTGAAAACAATAAAAATATATTAGTTAAAAAGGTAAATGTATAAATTAAAATTATAATAAATTCATAAAATACAAAAAAATAAAATTTAGTGAGGTTCTCTTTGATGTTTAGGGAGCTGTAGTGTCTTCTTGCAAGAGGGACAAAAGACTTCCTTTATTTGACTTTCTCAAATCAAATACGGTTTCACCAATCAGAAACGATATTTAATGTATTCTTTACTACCCGAAGAAGAATTTAATCCTGGTTTGAGCATCTAGATCCAGCGGTTTCATTTCAGCGTCGTTTTTGGAACTAAAAGTTCTCAGTTTTTCTTCACCCTCAGTGTCTCCTTGTTCACCGCAGGAATAATGTTTTAAAAATAACCTGATTGGTGGAATTTGGAAAGTGGTCATCTTTAATTTTTAATGAAATTCTAGATATTTTATGGCAGTAAAACTCTTCACTACATACTTTATCCACTTGTCTCATACTGACTTGGACTTTTCATATTTTTATCTCTTTTTTTTAAACTTTCAAAGTTCAAACATTCATTGAAAACCAAGTTCAGTTTTAAATGATAAAACTGATTGGAATCAAAGTTCAAACTAAACGCATTTAGTACAGAAGATACAGACACAGGAGATGGAACATAGTCTACAGCTAATCAGAACACAATGTGCTGTAAAAAAACAAAACAAAAAATAAACAAAGAAAAATGTATGCAACATTTCATTAAAAAAACATTCAAAACTGCAAAAATTAACCCTGATATAGCAAGAGTCTATGAAGTCTGTCTTTGGTTTTAAATTAATCATCTGTACAGCAATACATATCACATCCACATGTCTAGTCATTCATTATTTATATCCCAGGCCTGGTCTCATCTCTTTACACAACACATTCTCTTTCCCAAGATCGGATAAGTCTCACTTTTTGACGATTTGGATGTCTCCAACTCGCTGGACGTTCCAGTTAAATCAGGGGTCCGGGCGTTTTGTTGGACGTGGACCAGTACGTCAAAAAAACGAGTTGGGGACACCCACAACGTCAATTTTTGACGTGGAGGAGACCTTAACCAATCATCAGTACGTGACGACTTGGTATGGGAATGTGTTGCTTTCCTTTGATTCCATTTTCAAAAGACCAAAACGTGATCCTATGTATGCTTTTATTTTTAAAAACCTTAAAAAAGCGGCGTGTACCTGTGAGATGGGCTGGTTCACATACACCCAGCCTGTTAGCGGGTTGACCCTGAGGTACTCCGGCTCCTCATTGGACATGCTGTATGTGATGGCGGCATTTGTGCCAAAATCATCATCATGAGCTGCAACTCGCAGGAAACTGTTTCCAATCATGGTGTCCTCTCGAAGAAAGTCTGCAGAAGGACAGAAGACAAATAAACCACGAGCTCTACTGTACGACTCCCATGGCTTCTTGATGGCTTCATTGCTGGAATGTGTTTTAAAAATGTAAATTATAACTATTTTTGTTGTTGCATTAGATCAGGTATTTGAAGTTAGATTGAACCTAGAGCACGTATTTCTATTTCTCTCTCACATTCATATCTGATGTTCTCAAACTTGGGACTGTTGTCGTTCTGGTCCAGGATGAGGATGTTGAGCTGACAGATCCCAATCAGGGGGTCCACGGCCTGGTCGGTGGCGGTAACCGTCACCGCGTACTCCCGCTGCCGCTCGCGGTCAAACTTCCTGGCCGTTACAATGACCCCTTCATGCAACAAAAGAATCAATTACACATCAGTCATATCATTTATACATCCGTAAGGTTTTGCTGCATTTTAAGCCCAATAATTTCAGCAAAATAATACAAATTTAAACTATTTATTCTGCAGTTTATTGTGATTGGCAGGAATTCCTGATTTTGTATTTAGAGACTTTGGATAATGTCAGTCAAGCTGATAAATTACCAATTATTTTCCCTTATCAGATTATTAAACTGAAAAAAATGGGACATAAGAATGTGTGACGACTAATCCAGAGCTGGATGTCTCTTAAAATGCCTCTTTGTATCAGACAAGACAGAAAAAGTTGGAAGTAAAAATCCCTGTCTGAGGTAAAAGTACTGCCGTGTCTCAGTACCGCTTTCGGGATGGATACTGAAGGCCGGCACGGTAGAGTCTTTGTGCATGAAGCCGTACGTCACCCGGCCGTTGGAGCCCTCGTCTGCATCCACGGCGTGCACCTGAAGAACAAACGTCCCTGCGGGCTGGTTCTCCAGGACTGATGTGCTCTCCCTGTACTGCTGACACTGAGGAGGACAGGAGCAGCAGAGAAGACAGGTGGAGCAGTGTTAGCATGTTAGCAGTGTTAGCATGTTAGCAGTGTTAGCATGAGGAAGGTCCAAAGAGCAGCTCTGTCTAAAGACTAGGCAGTAACGCGTGAGAGGCCGGAGAAAAGCCTCGGTCCGCGTCACGGTGAACATCTTTTACTGCTAGGATTTACAAAACTCAGCTAAAACATTAGGAAAAGTCTGGCATTTTTCTCCTTTCATACTTCATTAACAACAGTTTTCACAATTGTTCATAGTTTTTACTCATCTATCTACAGCATGTGTTAAGGTCAAGGCCTCATGACGGGGAAATTACAGTATTTACGGCCCTCCGCATCATTTTATATTGTTATTATAAGCAACAAACTTGTTTAACTTTGACAGAATATTTTACAGAATATATTAATATGGGCATTCAAATATTGAAAGTTAATTAAGGTTTAAGTTAATTTATAATATTCCTGTCTGTTTTTACTCATATATGTTAAAAAGTTACTTTTTCAAACTTTTAACAGCTTAGTTTTTTTTATGGCTTCAATAAATGTTTATCCTGTTCGGCCCGTGACCTAAAGTGTGTTTTGGATTTTGGCCCCCTGGGCAATTTAGCACCTTATCTTCAGAGAAAAAAAAAACAAAAAACCTGCTTATGTCAAAAGTTGGGACAGGATTACCATCAAGACTAAACCTTGTTGACTAGCAGTTTTAACACTGGAGCTGACGTTACAATGTTACGGTATTCGACATTCTTTCGAGTACCGTAAATCTTCAACCGTTTACATAATTAACGTGATATTATTGGTGCAAAGCCAATGTACAAAGCTGCTTTTCTCAGTCTTAGAATCAGCTTATTCACGTCAAACTTATGCCGGCAAAAATAAGCTCTCCTCCAAAATATATGTCTACAGAATCCGTCCATTATTCGGTTAGGGACCGGAGGTATCCGCGAATATGGAGAAGCCCCAACCCCCCCCGCGGCTGAGACATATCCGTTACCGGATGCAAATAAAGCAGTGTTACTCTGTGCCTTGAAATCAGGACTGCCTGCTTCCTCCTGCATTAAATAATAAACCTCTGGATGATAATCATCCTCCAGGATTATCTTCAACAGCATATCAGGATTTCTTTAAGTTCCTCTGAGTCAGCTGATGCCATTTCTCCATGCAGGAGCATAGAGAGCGGAGGGGGCGGTCCTCTCGCGGAAGGGGAAGCGCCTGCCCACCACCCGTCAAGCTGAGACTGAAAGAAATGTATTTATGAAAATGTAACTGACTGAAGATTTAACACGAGCTGGGTCTCACAAGCTTTTATTGCTGTTTTAGTGCAGTGTAGAGCTGATCAAAGAGGCCGAGTTTGCAGTGCTGCCAACTAGCGGTTTGGGGTTTAAGCGGAAAACAAAAGTATTAAGCTGAAGGACGCTCATAAATAATTAATAAAATATCGCCTCGTCAACATTTTAAATCAATACAAGTATCACAAATGAAATATCACATTTTATTGCCAAATCATTTTTCCTACATCCCTAATGTAAAGTATACTCACTTTTGTCAGTCAATATAATTGTAAATGAAAATGCAGTTTTAAATTTTACTGAAGTTTATTGATAATGATGTCTTTCTTTTTTATGTTGTTTCAGCTTGAAATAAATCAAAATCAAATCAAATTATGTAATCGGTCAAAGATTCACAGAAAGCATGTGTTATCGGTGTCACTGGTATGATCTCCAGTGTAAACGTTCTGGTGAATCCAATTCAGAAGCGTCACAAAAAGTCGACGTCGGGGGTAAATCTTGAGTAAAGTGAAGCCTTTGTTTCATTTACTGTCACCACTTCTTGTTTTGTTGTTAGTTTGATGCCTGTTGATGCAAAAGCATCCACTTAAAAAAACACATTTAAATTCATAATTGTAAACAAATTCCGCGTCAAGAGGTTAAATATCTTCAGTAAATACTAGTGACAATGACTCCAAGCACTGCGTTAAGCAGCATGCACAATTACCCTTTGCAGCAGCACACCACGGTTCATAGGCGGTGGGAGACAGCCGCCCTGCATGAGGTCTGACATACATGCAGCAGCTCCACACTGGTTCTTGTAGCATCCAGCCGCTGCTTCAAGCTGGTCAGACAGCAGCAGGAGAGCTTTACTTTGTGCTTTTCGAGCTGAGTGATGCAATAAAACTGTTCTAAACTACAGCTCTCGCTAAATTCTACAGACACATTCGGCAAAGAACGGTTTCATCCTCATTTTAACTCCGGCTGTGTTTCAGTTTCCCTCTCTCTGCTATGTTGTGTTTTTCCCTCTTGGCTTTCTTTCTTAGTCATTTTGCATCAAGTCTGTTTTCTTCTTTATGTGTCACTGGAATATTGATGTGCCAAAGACTCTGGGGAAGGGAGGTATTACTTCCATACTGCTGCTGGTGTCTTTCTTTGTCACCATCTATTATTGCTGTAATGCGTCTTGATGTTTTTCCTTCTTCCTACCTCTCTTTGGGTTCCATTGCTCTTGACACAAGCATGTTTTTATCTCATCATGAGTTCACTTTTTTTAAGAAGGAAGCCAAGGAAAACTGTTCTGGCTTGCACAACCGTTCAATTAGCAAGATTTTTTCAAAGAGAATTGACTTACAAAAGGCTCATCAGAGTAATAAAAGAAGAGAGGATAAGAAGACAAACTGCCTAAATACAAAGGAAAAACTGGGAAGACTTTTGTGTGGGTTCAATCAAGACTGACTATAAAATATGAAGCTAGTATACCTCTATTGATTGAGAAACTACATTTAAATCTTCCCAGCACTCTAGTTTCTTTTAACTAAAGAAGATGTGAGAGTCTGTGGATGTGAAATGGAAGGATGGATGGACTGGCAGTTTGGTGGATAAATACTTCACTTTTTTCTTATTGAGGCCTGAAAACTCAATTAAATCAGAATCAAATACACACTTTTTTTATTTGTGCTCTTCCCTAAATCCCTGTTTAGTGTGTATTCCTGTATATTAATTACTGTTTTCCTTTTTATCAAATAAACAAAGCTGTTGGTGTCTTAATTTCCTCTAGGAGCTGAAATGAAAATGCCCAATCATCGATTTAGAAATATATATATTTTTTCCCTTTTTATCTAATAAACAATTATTCTAACACCTTTTGTCAGCTTTTCTTGGCCCTCTGACCTCCACCGTAGAGCGTTGCATGACAATTGTGTGCACAAAATGTCTGTTTTCACCTGACAGACGCTCCCATCGCAGCATCACTGCTGTGCCAAAAATGTGCCCGCTGGTCAAACTGTTTAGCCTATTCAGGCGGCAAAAAAAAAAGGTCAATTAATTGGCTGACTGGTTAATTAGTGCATCTCTCTTTTCTGATGAATCACCACTGATTTCAGGATCTCAGTGTTTCCATGGAATATTATCCTCTCTTAGGCAACCCATTTGAATAGCTTGAGGATTTGGACAGAGTTTCTATTTATAATCCAGGAACAGTCAGCACTTTGATCTGCCTGGTTGCCTTGGTCACGGCACAGCTGAACTGTGTCGGCAAAAGTGGCTCCTGCTTTTGTGAAAGAGAAAGAACCTTCTCCAGAAGGCACATGTTCGTGGTGAATGGAACATCCTTTTTCACCAGCATTCCCACCAAGGACGCTCAAACAGAACATCCCCCAATTCAAATTCAAACCAACCTCAACTCAGAGCAGATATTACTCTCTTTATCTCTGTCTGACCTTCATGTAAACAACACCTGTGGTCCATACAGAAGAGAATTATATAAATGCTTCTGGCTTATCTCCCATTTTGGCAAATCTTTACGAGAATAAAGTATAGATGGAAACTTCCAACTCATGGTGGGCCATCACACCAAGGCAGCTGTGTCGATATGTTGATGATGTCAATCTATTCATTTAGTTCCTTCTGCTTATCAGATACCGGGTTGCTGAGGGAGCAATCCAAGCAAGAACATCCTCCAACTCCTCCAGGGGAACCCTGAGAAGTTCATAGGCCAGTCAAGAATTCTAGGCCAGTTAAGAGTTAAGAGGCATAAAACAATTGTATCACATATTATCCAAACAAGGATAGATCTTGATGAATTTGAAGATGTAGTACAGATAAAATATTTGCATTCCTCGCAGTATCCTCCATACAGCTTTATAAATTGAAAACACATGACATTTAGGGTTGATGGCAGTGTCATTGACCTTCCTGAGCATGTCTCTTACAACTTTCCAATTTCCAGTCATTTAAATACAGTAATAAACGGTGTGGCGTTTGATTTGCAAATGTTAAGATGATGGCTCAAGGTTACGACTTGTGAAAAAAAGGATCCGTCTTTGGCCGACCTCATGGTAAAACTGTGCAGAATGGCTTTAGTATTGGTCACACATCATTTTCAAACCAGTATCTACGAAGGATTTTAGAGGGCACTGAATGTGTTGTACAGACTGGCTGAGCTACTTGTATCAGTTTCAGAAAAGCTTCTCAATGACTTATGTTCAATACAAAAAGTTAACCTCTAACAGATAAAAGACTTCAGTTTCTTAAAACCTTTGCTCTAGTGTGAAACCATGAGTTTTGAACCTTGACTTTCCATAACACCACCTTGATCTGTATGGTTCCTATCAGGCATCAGGAGTAGAGGCAGAAGCTGAAGAGATGTAACTCTCTACCGCAGGCTCGCCTTGGGCGCTTATGTCAACAGTACAGATGGGTTAAGAAAATCTAAGACCCGCGGTTCTCTGTTAAAGTCTCTCTCACACTGGATCCTGGAGGTGGATGGAGTAAGAGGTTACAAACTCTTCTTGACTTGCTTTTTCCACCAAAAGTTTGCCCTTGTTTTGGACTCCCAATTCTCAGAAGAAACAGCACAGGTCTGACCAGAATACACTCCATGCCGAGGGGTGAGGAAGGGAGGCACTTACTTGAACTGAGAGAAAAGCATGTCAGGCTTTCACAGCATTAGTACAGTGGAGTGAAAAGGTGAAAAAGGTGAAGACAGCATGGATGAAAGTGGTGATATGGGAACACCTGTGACTCCCAATCCTTAAAATGTAGCTCTGATGGGTTACGAGAGAATCTCAATCAATCCAAGTTGTGTACAATACAAAATACACTGCAAAAACTGGATCTTTAAAAAATCTGATTTTCTGTGTCAAAAACTTTTTTAATATCAAACTAATCTCAGCTTGAGAATATGTGTTATAGTGCCAATTTTTTCTTGAAATCTAAAATGTAGGTAAGACCATTTTTCTTACCACATTGGCAAATACAGTATTTCGGTTATATAGAGAAAATCTGCCAGTGTGGTAAAAAATGTTGACTTATTTCTTATAGGGGCCTGTTTTTCAGTTTATCACGTAGGATTTTTCTAGTTTGAATATATTTTTGCAATTGAAAGACGATAAAACAGACTTACTAGTAACTTTTCGGTTATATGAAATGTGTTGTTTTTTTTTTTTTTTCTTTTTTTTTCTCTTTAACATGAATAAAGAAGAAGACAGAATGGAAAAATAGAAAATAAAATAAGGAACAAAAAGGGGAAAAAAGAATTACTGTCTTAAAACAAGACAGTAAATTTTGAATTATGTGTGATCCTCGTCTTTTTTAATTAGTCTAAAACAAAACATAGTTGGGTCAATGTAGGGCTTAAAGTATTTATGCTATACTATATGTATCTTTCTAAATGTACCTAATTTAAATACATAAAGGCTATGTCCGAATTCCTTCACTACTCACTACATAATGCTCTAAATACACTATATGGTGTGTTCGCCATTTAGTAGTGCTGTACAAATCTATTCAATTCAATTCAATTTTATTTATATAGCCCAAAATCACAAAAGAATTTGCCTCATTGGGCTTCCAAAATCGAGGATCCTAAAAATTTCCCAGAATTCTCTAAAAAAAACAGTGTACATCGATGCTCACACGTTTTGGTAATATGGACCACAATGCACTGTGATTTTTGCAGTTGAAGATTTTAAGTGACTGTTTTTTAATAAACAATCAAAGTTTTCATCATCAGAACACAAAAGGTTCATAAATAGTGGTAAAATGCTTTATTAATTAGGTTTTCACTTCCTGACATCTGTGACTAATTATTTGTGTTTAAAGAAAAAGTAGTGAGCTTATAGTTTGAATTGCGTCTAAAATCCAAGGCACCAGATGGTCCTGCACTAGTTTTTTAGGAGTTAAGGACTATGGAGGAAATTTGGCTCCTTTTTTTTAAAGACATTGTTATTTTCAGACAAAATGATTGTAATTCCCCGAGCAATATAAGTTAATATGATTTTTATAGCTAAATTTAGTCATAAAAGATTAATTATTTTAGGAAATTCTATCAAGACTATTTTTTTTTCTTGTTTGTGCAGATTTTTTTCATTAATCACCAGGGAAAAAATATCTTGTATTCAACATACTTGAACCTAATTTGAGAACTATTTTATTTCAATATAGCAAAAAACAAATAAATAATTTGTTTTTCAGTGTTCCAAAGGTAATATATGATCATGTACATGGCTATAGTTGACTCTAAAAGCTTAAAAAAGTCATGGTATGGCCCCTTTAATCTATCCTTTCCAACTTGAAATTTCATGACTTTTCTTAAAGTGGCTCCATCATTTATTTATTTTATCTTTATATGTGGTTCGAAACCACAAATGAGTCATTTTTGATCTGGTAATCATAAAAGTATTGGAACTCCAGAACAAGTTCATAGACAATAATCTAAAGTCTAAAATCCAGAGATACGCTCACAGTAGTTTCATCATGGATGATAGATTTTAGATTTAAAATTCAACAAATTCACTTCATTTTGGGGCTTTGGTAACGTGGACAAGGGGAGTAAACAGAATGTTATGATCACACAAGGGTTAAGGTAGAATGAGTTGTGAAGGAGTATCTGCTGTTCAATGAAGAGGGAATTAATACTCACAGATGAATGACAGTAAAATAAATTAGCTTTAAGTAAATTGAGTATAAAGAGCTTAAAAACTCGACTGACGAAGGCCTCTTCCCGCTCTTGTCCTGCTGCCTGTTCTTCCATTTTTTTTCTAACTCTGAAGAGAGACGGAAAAGGAAACACTTCACTTGGTCTCATGAGAGATCAGCGAGCTTTACTCAGTGAGTCCCTTCGCCCCGCCGTCTCCCCCCTACAGTTCTGGCTCCTGATACCTCAAGGGGCGGAAAAGTCACCTAATTTAAACTAGAAACATGAAGAGAAGAAAGCAGGTGGAGCTTTCCCAGAGTGGGTCGGTCGGGATTTCTCAAACATCCCTTTGAGCTTTAATTAAAAGACCGAGATGATATAGGAGTGAAATACGAGCTCAGAGATGAGGGTCAAGCTCAGTAATCGTTCCTCCAGAGGGGAGAGAAAGAGGCTAATGAACAGAGGAGATAAAAAGAGAAAGATACAGAGGGATGATGGAGGAGGCTTACACCAACTAGACGGGCGGAAAACATAAACTCAAAGAGACAAGGACTAAATGAGATTGTGATGAATTAAAGGGACGTATAAGCAATTCCAGGAAAGCAAGCGTTTATCAAACTATCTTTCAGAAAGAGGCCGATGACGAGGAAACCTGAACAACATTTTAACGACGCGTCGTACCTCCTCAAACACAGGCTTGTTGTTGTTCACGTCGTCCACCCCGACTATGACCTGGGCCGTGGATGACAGCGCCTGAGGTCCGCCCGAGGCGTTGTCGTCCGTTGCGGTAACGTTGAGGACATATTCAACCCCCTGGAGTCGAGGAGGCGGACTGGAGCGCAGGCGGATCAAACCTGCGGACACAACCAGGGCAGAAGGGAAACCCTCCGTTTCAGCCGCTGTTTGTAGTTAGACTTTAAAAATACTTTCAGAGCTAACACATTTACTAAACTGCACACACAGCAGAATAAAAAAGTTAGAAACACATCTCGCTTTTAAGTTTTCTAACTATTTAACCCTTAATATGTCTTGAGACATTCATTCATTACATAATACCTTTCACAAGGACCAGAGTAAAGATATTATAAATGTTTTTCTTCTCTAAAAAAGGAGTCATAAAAAATGTAGAAAATAAAAAGCTTTTCATAATACTACATATAATGCCTATTGAATAAATTTGTTACGCTTCTATGGTTTTAAATCCCAAATTTTGATTTCAAACGTGACGTTTATTCATTATTGTTGTGCACAAACACGTCTCTGTTGTGGGCGTCTAAACACAACATAAGCGAAGAACGAAATTCCACACACGATCCAACAGAGCGACTCTTCCCAAGATGACAGCTGGATTAGTAGATGTGAGGCTCCTTCACCAGGAAAGTTCCCAAAAATCATAGAAATTACATTTTGCTTTTTTGATATTTTACCTGAAATTATCTTTTTATTCTTATTTTGTAAGTGTACAATTATCCTCCAGAGCAGGTGTTTATTGTGGATGAAATCGATTGATCTGGATTAAAATTAAAACCTCTTTCTGTTGAGCAATACTCCAATGCTCTTTAATATATGTTTACTTTAAAAGCTTGATCAGAAAAGTTTTGAGGAGTATGGATCGGTAACGGACATTCTTTGGCTGCAGGGGTTGAGGGGTGAAACAGAGACAGAGAAAATCAAATCAAATAAACTCAAGATATACATGTTTGTCTCAGTCAAATGTGTTTTCAATTCATTGGGAAGTATTGGTAAACTTCAGAGAGAAAACTGAGCTGACATGAGCCTTAGACAGGATTTCATGACACGTTTAACAGAGTAACAATTAAGATTAAAGTTTTGGAGTAATGAGCTCACCGTGGTCAATGATAAACTGACGAGGACAGGAGTTGAACCATCGGCCACTTAAACCGTCCTTTAGATCTTGAACTGTAGGTCACTCGGGTTGGAGAAAAGACTCATTTTAAGTACTATATGAAATCTAAAGAGAGTATTCTGAAAACATGTCGGGCGTATTTGAAATGATAGTGTTGGGTCTCCTTGTCAACCTGAACTGAAGTCCGTTTCTTCACTCAGTCCTTTGTCCTGATGTGACCTCTGTAAATGGACTGAATCTATACTGAGCTGTCTGCCCACTCACAGAGTTTTTATGCAACAGGAAACGTCCGTCTGTTCCAACACCAGTATGCTAGCTTTTCTTCTGCTATATCTTTGAGGGTTTATTGTCCATCTCATAAACGTCCTGATGGAAGGTTGTAGAAGGAATGTGAGCAGCAGATGTCTGATTTCAAACCTACTGACTAGGGGTGTGTCCTCTCAAGAGTCTGGCTATACGATGCAAATCGAATATGAATTAATTGTAATAAAATGGTTAAATTAATTGTGTGAATGCTTCAAAGCATTTGAAGTGGAATGATTCTCCTGCTCCTTTCTGTACGTTTTTCAGCACGTAAAAACTCAATCACACCTCAAGTGATTTCAGCAATCTCTGTGTCAAAATGTTCATGTTGTTCAGGACATATCTGCATGTATTTTTGGTATTCATAAATTCTATAGTCATATGCCCCATATGAAATGAGTCAAAAAGCATTTAAATGTCAACATTTTAAGTAGATTAACAACAAGCCTTTAAATATATTTGTGGGTTATGTTTTTATCTTTTATAGTTGTTCTCAAAATTTGAGTTTAGCTTCTATTTTAGCAACAGGCTAACGTTTTTGACTAATTTAGTTTACTGAGGAATTTTAGGCCATTTTGGAGTTAGCTAGTATATAGGCAATGTGTTAGCTTTTTTGGCTAATTTAGCCTCTACTAAGTTTTTATTTTTTTATGCTAATTTGGCGTCTAGCTAATATTTTAGCAACATGCTAACATTTTTGGCTACCTGGCTACCAGAGGTTTATAGGCTAATGTAGAGTTTAGCTTCTATTTTAGAAACAGGCTAACGTTCTTTGACAAATTTAGTTTACTGAGGAATTTTGGGATAATTTGGAGTCTATCTGGTATTTAAGGAAACGTACTAGCTTTTTTGGCTAATTTGGCACCTACTAAGATTTTTTAAGCTAATTTGGACTTCAGCTAATATTTTAGCAACATGCTTACTTTTTTTGGCTAATTTATTACCGGGGGTTTTTAGGCTAATTTAGAGTTTAGCTTCTATTTTAGCAACATGCTTACTTTTTTTGCTAATTTGTTACCAGGGGTTTTTAGGCTAATTTAGAGTTTAGCTTCTATTTAAGCAACATGCTAACACTTTTGACTAATTTAGTTTACAGAGGAATTTTGGGCTATTTTGGAGTTTAGCTAGCATTTAAGCAACATATTGGCTTTTTTTTGGCTAATTTGGCATCTACTGAGGTTTTGGTCGCCAACTTTTTTTAATGCCAATTTGGAGTTTAGCTCATATTCTAGCAACATGCTGAACATTTTTGCAAAATTGGCGTGTATTAGGGATTTTTAAGTAATTTTTACTACATTTTTTCAGAAATTTAGGTAAACTTCAGCACCTTTTTCAAAGTTTTTTAACATAATTTTCAGTCTTTTAGCAAATTTAACATTTTGCAAATAGCTTTTGCATTTTCAGCAAATCACTTCAGCAATTAGAGTAATTTGCATCACCATTTTCAGCAAAAAGCTTCAGCTTTTTCAGAGACTACTTTCAGCAAAAAGCATTCACACCAGTATTACTGCAGGTAATGCAACTTTACTAGTTTTATCTGCAACTGCAATACATACAAGTTCCTTTTACCCAACCACATTAATGCTGCTTTTCTTTTTGTAAAATAAGAAATATTTATTCGTAACATTGTCTGATTTCAACAACAAAATATTTTTCAGTATAAGAAAAAAAAGGGCATATCAAACACAAGATGCTGGAGGATGTCAGTAAATAATTAATATTATATCGCCATGATGACTTTTTTTTTAATCAATACAAGTATTGCCAAAAGAAGTATTGCAATATATTGCCGGATTGATTTTTTCATACACCTCTGCTGTTTAGGGTGGTTGATCTGATTGATTATTAAACCAGCATACAAACATACTTCTTATGTGTTTTCAGTTTCTGCTAAACTATCTGACAGAGGGATATTTTGTCCAGGCGGATCTGTGGGGATCAGAAGAACTGATCAAATAGTGGCCATTTTGGGTGGAGATGATGTCACTCAACCTCAAAAACAGGCAAACAGGAGGGACTTGGATCTTTTCTGTGTCTGTCACTCAGCTCTAGCAAGGACTGTGTTTATCTGTCAGATCTTAACTGAACAGTCGTCGCTCCGCAGGAACATGAATGGACACAAGTGACTTTGACAAAGGCCAAATCGATAAGGCCAGTCGACTAAGTCAGAGACCTGCCGTGTCATTCGGCAGTGACGGCTGGGAGACTCGTGAAGTCTCACTCAGGTTTGTTTGGATGCTGTGTTGTGTTCACATTTGCCCCGAGGCCGTGCTTTGCATGGATTCTCAGTTCAGGGTGGTGTTTTAATTCACATGCTTTGGGTTTTGCCTCTGGGTTCAACCTTATGCATTTCCCACATATCTCTCTACTCCAGGTTAAAAAGAAACTTGACAGTCTTTAAGTTTCACAAACGTAAGGAGGGATTCAGTTTTATGGGGTTCCATTTGTGCCAGAAATATGTTTATGCGTCCACTGCTATGTCTGTGGTCCATTGTCTATGTGTACTGAACACGTTTATTGAACATTTGTTCATGTTTATATACTACTACGCAGTATCTTCTGTGTGTCCATGCTTTTAAGATGATTACTTTGTATTTGCTTTGTGATGTTTCAGGTTGCTTTATTTAAAAAAAAAAAAAAATGTTTTTGCTTTTGTCGTTAGCTCTTGTCGTTTCACTACGCGGTCTGAAAAGTCCTTAGCAACCATTGCTAGCGTCACTAGCTCCAGTAGTTTCACAGTGTCGTCAGAAAAGTCCTTAGCAACAGTTGCTAGCGTTGTTAGATCCTGTTATTTTACAAAGTCATCAAAAAAATCCTTAGCAACAGTTGCTAGCATTGTTTGCTCCTGTCGTTTCACAGTCTCGTCAGACAAGTCCTTAGCAACAATTGATACCATCATTAGCTTCTGTCGTTACACAAGCCTGTCAGAAAAGTCCTTAGCAACAGCTGCTAGCATTGTTAGCTCCTGTTGTTACACGGGGCTGTCAGAAAAGTTCTTAGCAACAGTTGCTAGTGTCGTTAGCACCTGTCGTTTCACAGTGTCGTCAGAAAAGTCCTTAGCAACAGTTGCTAGCGTTGTTAGCTCCTGTTGTTTCACAGTGTCGTCAGACACGTTCTTAGCAACAGCTGCTAGCATTGTTAGCTCCTGTTGTTACACAGGGCTGTCAGAAATGTCCTTAGCAGCGTTTGCTAGCATTGATAGCTCCTGTTGTTTCACAGTGCTGTCAGAAATGTCTGTAGCAACCGTTGCTAGCGTTGTTAGCTCCTGTCATTTCACAGTGTCGTCAGACACGTTCTTAGCAACAGCTGCTAGCATTGTTAGCTCCTGTTGTTACACAGGGCTGTCAGAAAAGTCCTTAGCAGCGTTTGCTAGCATTGATAGCTCCTGTTGTTTCACAGTGCTGTCAGAAAAGTCTGTAGCAACCGTTGCTAGCGTTGTTAGCTCCTGTCGTTTCACAGTGTCGTCAGACACGTTCTTAGCAACAGTCGCTAACGTTGTTAGCTCCTTTCTTTTCAAAGTGTCGTCAGACACGTTCTTAGCAACAATTGCTTGTGCTGTTGACACTGTGAAACGACAGGAGCTAACGACGCTAGCAACGGTCGCTAAGTACTTTTCAGACCGCGTTGTGAAACGACAAGAGCTAACGACAAAAGCAAAGAAAGCGCAACATTTTAAAAACAAAACAAATGCATCACAAAGCAAATACAAAATAATCAACAAAAACATGGACACAGAAGATATTGCTCAGTAGTACATAGACATGAACAAACGTTCAATAAACTTGATCATTAGACAGAAAATGGACCAAAGACATAACAGTGGATGCAATAACATATTTTTTGGCACAAATGGAACCCCATATTGGTTAGCTCAATAATCCACCTAGTTCACCTATTTAGCCCGTCTAAGTCTGTCGTTTCTCTCTCTAACCTTTTCATAATTAGCTAAACCAAGAATTTCTAGTGGACGACAGCAGCAGAAGCCGTCCTGATGTACATCCACTCACTCAGTCCAACATTCAGGCTATTTCTGAGCTTTAAGTGGTAGCAAGTTTAACCATAATCTCTAATGAATGCATTAAAATATTAATTTTAAATGAGCATGCATTAAAGCAAACTGTCAACTTCATTTAAGCAGAAGATATGTTTAAGAAGAAGCCCTTTTTTTAAAATATTTTACCTCTAAAGGTGATCTTAACTCTATATTACCATACTGCAATTTAGTTTATCTGCTTCAGCTTCTGAGATAAGATCAGTGGAAAAGCCTTTTCAATAACTGTTCTGGCTCATACTTCAAACAGGCTTAAGATAAACATCAAGCTTGTAGACTTAAGGACAAAAACAGAGAAGAAATAAAATGAAGCAAACAGCAAATGCAGTTTCTTCAAATAAACACAAACGAAGGTGGGGAAAAAAGGTTTTTATTGATCACTTTTGAGTGGTGATATTTAATTTAAAAAGGCTGAATTCTGGAAAATCTTGATTTTTTTTTTTTTTTGGACTTTTTAACTGCTTTTAATTATTGAAGCTCAGATTTTAATTTTATTGGATAGAGAGAGAAAATATCCCATACATGTAATTATCTTGTGTAACTTGATGGGTTTTGGGTCAATGTTTTTCAGTTAACCCTTTAACCCTATTAGTTACACGATTTTAGTGTAGCAGACATTTAATTAGCCAGAACAAAAACTGAGGGGCTTCTGTTGATCGATTTCCATCTCGTCACGTTTCCCTCCGGTTTATAACTATTGAAGAATTTACTTACATTCGGACAGTAGTCTGAAAGTTGAATTAACTTAGAATTAAATTTTTTTTTTCAGAAACAATTTGAAACTATATAAACTTATTTTTTACCCAGAATGTTATGCAATTTACCAAACGTGTACTTGTTTTTTCTGTGGGTGCTCTGTCTGATTTATCATTTCATTTCATTTTTTGTCTTTTAGCTGCTCGTCGTGCATGACGTTTTCTAAAGAAGAGAAATTCCCAGAGGAAGTTGTTGGATCTTGATGACCTTTGAGCAAACTAACCTTTCTGAAACAGTCCAACTGTGACCTAATCGGGTTTGAACCAGCAACTCGTGTCGAGATAAGTGGTTAGTGTAACACAAAACCCTCGTCTGTTGTCATTTGAAATGAAAACACTAAAGTGTGTAAACCTCAAGTTAAAAGGAAAATCTTCAAGTTGGATTTCAATTTTTCAAGATAACTTGCATTATTTGTGATATGATCATATACTACACAGGAAACATGACATTTGATAGGAATGTCCTGATTTTTCCCTCAGATTTCTGATACCTTTGATGTAGTGAATTGATGATCTTTCAGATGAACCCTCAGATTCAGATGGACCAATCGTCTTGACCCAGAGAAGCTCTTGTGAGAAAAGGACCTGTTAATTTGTTGTGTTTTCTTGGTTCCTGTCATGTTGTGTTTTCAGGTTTTGTGTTTTCCGCTGTCACAGTCACACCAGGATCCATAATTATCTAATGTAATTGAATCAACCTGTGTGTTTCAGAGTCTGGTTCATCCATGTTAGGTCATTGTTTTTGTCGCCCTCATTCTTTCATGGTTTTGTCACGCTTAGATTTATTTATTAAAGTTCTCGGTTCCCTCCATCGAGCGTAGTCATACAGTCACCAGTTCCTGACAGCACAGATTGTTTCTGTAATACTTCAATACATCAATGATCATACTTCCACAGAAAATATGGTCATTGGTCCAAATATTATCTGGGTTTCCCTAACTTATCAAATTCCGTGCTAACAGTTGATAGTTGTTGTTAAGATACATATTAAAACTCTGTCAGTAATTACTGACACTGAAATGAATTTTTAGAATACACATATGTTCCAGAAAAAGCAGGTTATGAAGCTGATTGTTTATATTAAAATTATGTATCAAAAATTCAACAGAATTAAATAATTGTTTTTATAATTTTTATAACAATTACATTTTAAAATGTAAAGAAGACAAACTGTGAAGAAGCTAAACTTTGCAGGACAGTATTAAAGAACTTTAAAAAGTGAATTTTAAAAAAATGGAGAAAAGATGGAGAGCAAAGAGTAAAGAAGTGTGGTTTATCCAGCTGACACAGAATCAAGAGAAATAAACCAAAACACAAGTACTGAGCCTTCACATTTACCGCCAAGCATAGTTGTTGGGTAATGATACAAGAACGGTTCAGGAAACTTGATCACAGAACAAATAAATCTCAAGGAACAAAAGAAACACATGGGAATCTCTACAATTAATCCCAATGTGTAAAAATCTGTTTGCTGTACTTTTTTATTGTTATTATGCATTAAAAATAATCTTTGCTTAGACTGCTGCCCCCCCGAACTTGGATGAGCGGAAGAAGATGGTTGGAAGGCTGCATTAAAAATAACTTCATTGAATAAAACAATAAAGAAACTCCAAATTTGGGGGGAGGTGAAGCTGTTGAAGGTCTGCTAGCGGCCAAATTTTTAATATTTGAAGTTTACAGGTTGCATCTACCAATCAGGAACTCAGCTTTGGGCGCGTGAAATTTTTTTTTACTCGATCAGCGGGTAGAATATTAATCCAAAACGAGAATTTTTGTTATGAAATTTAATCTATTTCATTAACCTGATCCGGCTACTTTGAGGACACGGTGAGATACACTCTGGACACTCAGGCCTCATCCAGACATAAAAAAAAGGAAAAAGGTCTCCTAAATTTATTTGCTCCCTCTCAGGTTAATACGAGACAAAGACCTTCAAGCTCAGACACAGAAACACAGTGGAAGCGGCTGTCATACAGACACAGCCTCAAGTACCGAGAAAATCTTTTAATAATCATATAAACCCAAACATGATTACTGATGTTTTTTTAGAATTCTTCTCAATAAAAAAAATGATTTCTCAACATCATCTGTGTCTTCATTCAAGATTCAAGATTCAAAGGGGCTATTGTCATATGCACAGTAAAGAAACGGGTTTCCCTGTGCAATGAAATTCTTACTTCGCCGCTCACTCTGAACGCCATAAAGAGATAAAAGTAAAAAAGATAAAAATATAAAGATAAGGATATTTACAGGATCATACATTCTAAGTGAAATATCCACAACCATCGTTCCTTACAGCGATCATGGTAAGAACATTAGCTGGTAGCTCCGCCCACATGCAGGCGTGGTGTCAAACTCAGGAAGACATTTTTTGACAGGCGACGAGCAGCAAATTTGTCATGAGAATTTGGTGTGAATGCACCTTAACAGGTAAAATGAGGCTAAATGTCATCAGGAGTTGGTATTATTCACTAGTTTTGTAAATTTTAGTGTTGTGTTCCCAGCTTGTTAAAACTCTGTCAGAATGTCATCTAAAGCAGCATGAGGGAACAAAAACATCTCAGACTGATAATAAAAGCTGATTTTTTTTTTTTTTTTTTTTTAAAGCAACAAAAAACATATATTGTTGCTTAAATCGTTGGGGTTATTTTCTGTGGTCCTTTTATTATTTTCCTACAGTTAACTAAAACACAAAAATGAACATCATCTAACCAAACGGCGAGGGTGGAGGGAATATTTCACATATAGGAAGATCTATGGCAGGAAAAGTCTCCTGTAGACCGTGGGTTTCAGATTTCAGTTTTCAGCCTTTCTTCATTTGTCTGCCTGATGTGACACACGGTCACGAACACAAGATGTGAATAGTTCCAGTGATTGGTACTTCCTTTTGGTGCTGTCATGATAGCGTTCCATTTCATTCTCTGCCTTTCTCTCACCGTCTCTCCCTGTCGGATGTAGGCGTCTCATCTGCATCCCACTCTCTGCTCTGAATGACTCTCCTTCACTTTGTATGCATTTCATCATCTGGCACTGTTTACTTTGCATGTGTGTGTGTGTTTGTATTAAAGTATGTGTGGGCTAAAAGTGTGGACACACTTATTACCACCTCCTTATCTTCAGAAGCAAGGGCAGGTGCTATTGCTGTCATGCGCTTGTTTGATTTCTGCTTTACAAGAGACCCTGAAATTGTAATCATGCTGTAGGTACACTCAAAAGGCTCATGCACGTGTGGGCTAGCCATCCCTCTATCTCTGTTCCCACACCGAGGGGAACGACGAGACGCATTCCAGCGAGGAGCGTCTGTGATCATTACTTGTTATCCTGTTCTGAGCATCTCTGTGTGATCAAGCACACGCACGGCAACCAAAGATAAGCATCAAATGATTCCTGAAAGACTCCGAAATATTGTAAAAAAAGATTTCCAACCTCCACATTTCAAAGCAGAATGTTAATGAAAACTTGGAAGTATGAATGCGTGAAACCAAGATCCTCCCTAAAGTGAATACGCACATGCGCACAGAAAAGAACACCAACATGTTAAAAATAGAGCTAATAGAAGAGAGGGAGAGCGGTATGTTCAGACATGAAAACACAACTGAGACGGTTCTAAGGTCTCGTAAACCCTTCTGCTACCCATCAGGACAAAAACATTTAAGTAAAACAGTAGCAGTCAGGTGAGCTGATCTGATTACACACTTAGTAAATGATGATCATCAAGTCTGATTACCTTTTCAAAAAGCAGAGTTCAGATAGGTGTTTGCACAATGCCAAACTTGTTCTCTGCATTTAACCCATTCCCTGGGGGAGCGGTGAGCTGCAGACACAGCCGCGCCCGGGAACCATTTGGTTTAACCCAGAGGTCTGCAACCTTTAACACTAAAAGAGCCATTTGATCTAGTTTCTCACAGACCAGAACCCAACGAGAGCCACAAAGTCTCACTTCATCATCAGAGCATGCTCAATATTTATCATTTTGTGTCAATTAATTTTATAAATGTAACTTAAATATTACAATAATGAAATCACAACAGTGTCTATGTGTTTCTTTATATAACAGTTGTAAATTATTTTACTTTTAACAGCAGAGCACACTCGTTCTTTTCAAAATAAAACTCACACTGTGTCAAAAAGTTCCTCCTGCTGCAGCAGCTCTACTTCAATTAACAATTCAAGACAGTCAAACATGATGTTTTTATCATTAGGATTCTGATGTCCCACCATCATTTTTTCCCTGTTACTCTCAGATATAAACATTTTAGTAGAATCTATTTATATATAATAAAAAACCCAAAACATTTAGAATAAACTGAGCTTTATATTCTGTAACATGTGAGGCTCAAAATATACAACTCTAAATCTTTTTTTTTTTATCTTAAACTGCATTTGTTCAAAACTTTAATCACTCGAGTTTAACTTACCAAAATTAAACAAAGTTTGGAGTTTTTTATTTGAGTAACTACACATTAAAAACACACATTTAAAGAACATTTCTACAGATTTTCTGACTTTTTTTTGCTTTGTTGTTTGACATGTTAAAAATCTAAGCAGAAATGACAAAACTTAAATAACTAATCTTTTATGTATTCAATTGTTAGCATTTTTCATTAAAGCTGAAGAGCCACAACGAAGGGATGAAAGAGCCACATGTGGCTCCGGATCTACAGGCTGCAGACCCCTGGTTTAACCAAAAACGGCTTCTCCAAACCTCTCCAACTGTAGGGACATTTGGAGGGCCAGGGATGCAGCTAACGTACATGACTATTGATGACATCATCAAGGGGAGTGACTTTTGAATTTGAAGACATTTTTCCATAACTCTCCCCTTGGAAGGATAAATGTAGAGGTAGGAGAATCCAGAGGTAAAGAAGTTGGGATTGGGCCTTGGAAGGACATGAAATACAGAACGGAAGCGGAAGTCCATTTAACTGACCTACCCAGTCGCAGAAGTGGGTAGAGTAGTCAAACAATTTACTCAAGTAAAAATATCGTTATTTTACCAAAATAGTACTCAAGGTCAAGTAAAGAGTAACCATCTAAGAGTAAAAAAGTACTTGGATCAAAATCAACTCAAGTAGTGAGTAACTAATGAGTAACATCCCACTTCTCTCACAAAAGAATGAGTAAATTAAAAAACAAAGCAATAATCCAACTTTTAATAAGCCTGTTGCCGTTGTAGATAGAAGTGATTTCCCTGAGCACTTCCTGCTGGGAAGAGATTTTGTGACTGTCTGGCTTCGTATGATTGGTCACAAGGAGTCACATGACGTTCCCTAAGAGGGAAGTTTCTCCACCAAAGAATCATTTTGGATTATTTTGATTTATTCCAGTCAAAAGTAACGCTAAGGAGCAGCAAGAGGCCTAGCGTACTTGAGTCACGTTTTTCTGTCAGAGTTACACTCAAGTAAAAAGTAAGTCGTGTTATGACAACTCTCACAAGTATAATTTACCAAAAAAGTGACTTAAGTAAATGTAACGAGTTACTACCCACCTCTGCCCAGTCGTCAGTTCTATCTTTACCTGCTTCGAGTCCAAGGATTAGATGTGTTTTCTGTAGACTTGTAGTGTTTGAAGCTCCAAATCCTCAATTCTTATGCAATTTCTCAAACTCTGTAAATGTTAGCACCCAGCAAGAGGCATTTCCATGGTAACCTAATGTCACATGCACATGTTAATGGCATGGAAAGTTAGGTAAAGGGCAAAAACATCCCAGTGGGCTCGGTAATGGAGATCAGCTGCTTGTGCCTTAAACAACTTCTCTGCTGCTGCAGGAAGCAGTCTTTTCTAAGACACATCTCTGCTATTCAATACAACAGAATGGTCAGTTCTAATTACCGGCAAATGTAACGTGTCTTTATGTAATCTTTTGTGCTTGCTTCAGTCAGACTTTGTAAAGAAAGAAAAAGAAGCAATTTGTGTATATGTGGTTTGTTCTGAATATGCCATTATCCAAACCTAAGGAGGTAATTGTATGGTGTTTGTCCCAGACTAATAGCGTTTGCATTGTCGAATAGGCTTATTATAGATTGTGATTTTTAAAAGAAGCTACAATGAGATAAAAAGTGGAATAATTGTTTCCAATAAAATGAATACCCAACCAGGGTCCAATAAAACTGGTCAAAAAAGATAAAGCACCTTTTAATTTAAATGCAAATTTCATCAAAACTACTACTTAAAGCAGCAATTTATCTGATGGAGCTTGGCATGTGTATGTCCACTGGCAAGGAAGTTAGAAAAGTCAATCGAATTCTTTTTAGACCTTGATTTTAAATGTCAGAGCGATTCATCCAGTGGTTAGCAATGAAGTCGAGTCTGGACCACACAGACTTTTCCTCCAACTGGAGAGAACTTTAATGTTTTTATGCTTGGAAAACATTCAAAGACATACAAACACATCACTGAATGTAAGTGGTTGGTTTGTGCTTTTTAAAACGTGTCTTTGAACTTGTAAAGTTGCTGAGATGTTGTAGTAAAACATCATAAATTCAAGTAGATGATTCAGTCCCACATCTAGATGACATACTTTTTAAAAAATATTACAACAAAACAATTGCTCACAACTCAAAATCATGCCAAATATACATTAATAGTGCAGCATCAGTCCAACTTTTGCCTGTGCCCACCCACACTGTTCCAGCATTTCTGTGGAGTGCACTTGTGCCTAATGAATTGAGACAGAAGGCCAGATAAATATGCCCAGTTCAGTGAAGCCAGCTGGCAGACACAGAGAGAGGCTATGGCCCGCTCTCTATGTAACATGTAGGGAGAATCACAGGCATCCTGTGGTAGGGCATAAACATCTAATAGAGCCTAAAAGCCTGAGATGAGAGCAACACATCCTTGGTAAGTGGCTGAAAATGGGACATGGAAAAGGTTTCAGGATATTCCAAGAACAAAGCATTCAGCATTCTGTGTCTGTTCCAATCTACCAGATATGTGTCCCTGCAGCATAGGTTAAGGCTACATGTGAATGTGTGTCGGCTTGCATTGAGAGGCTTTTATGCGCTTATATGTGTAGATAAGAACACAAAACATGTTTGCCTTTGAAATGCGGTGCACGTAAGTGTAGGTCCAGTGCAATGGCTGTGAGTGTGGGTCTGTAATACCAGCTTTATATTGGTTACAGCTCTTTGGGTTTTACTCTTGGAAGATCTTTTAGTCTGAATGTAATGTGAATCTACGCAGCATAAATGTGAAATTTGACAGAATATGTCCATGAACTCAAAGTCTGCTTTTTTTTTTTAACTACAAATGTATGTATTGGAAAAAAAATGTAATAAATTGACTGGGAATTCAACTCAGCTTGATTTCTTTGTAAGGGAAAAGTCAAGAAGGCCAACAAATATCATCACTTATTGGGAATGGAGAGGATGCCTCCATGGGGGTCAGTGGGCAGCCGTCACTTCACATAAAGCTAGCCGCAGGCAGAATGAAGGGAAACAAATACAGAACAAGGTGTGGGTGAGAGACGAAACGGACGGGGAGTTGGATGGGAGAGGAGACATGCTTCCAAAAGTCTGCATCTTTGCACAAATGTAGAGGAATGTGGTAAAGCAAGAAGGAAACGAAGCTTAAAGATCCACTCCGACCATCTTTGCTCTATTCCCAATAATATTTTATTTATAGTTATACTCTTTTTAGCCAAAATAATCATAAACTCTAGTGTTCTATAACATAGATTCTGTTATTAGAAATTCACCTCAGAGTTGTGGCTGTGGAGCAACCCCGCCTCCCCTTCCCAACACCTATAACACAAAATCAAGGCCCTGGGGCCAGATCCGGCCCCCCGCGTAATTCTATCCGGCCCTCCAGATCATTCTATTTGATTGTTATTAATGACCCGATGTTATCTTGTACTCATTTCTAACTTGTATAATTTTGACAAAATATATTTTTATGGAGAGAAAAATCTTGAAAGTTATTTAAGGTTTGAGTTAGTTTTTTTCTGGAATAATATTCCTGCCTTTGTATTATTCATAATTATGTTAAAGGATTACATTTTCAAAGTTTTAAAAATTGGCATACTGCTAGTTTCTTGGACTATTTTGGCATTTACTAAGATTTTTTTAAGCTATTTTGAAGTTTAGCTAATATTTCAGCTACATGCTAGCTGTTTTGTTTAACCTAAGTTTTTTGTTTGTTTTTTTAGGCTGATTTGGCATTTAGCTAAAATGTTATCTGGCTATCAGAATTAGAGTTTTCAGCTATCAGCTTCAACATTTTTTCTGTCAACTCCAGCATCTTCAGCAGCCAAATTCATCTTCCAGCATTCACACTAACATTATTGCAGGTAATGCTTTATATCTAGTCCATAATTATGTTAAAGTTACGATTGTAAAGTTTTTAAAATGTAGTTTTAGAGTGTTCAATAAATGTTTATCCTGTTCGGCCCACGACCTAAGGTGTGTTTTGGATTTTGGCCCCTCGTGTGGTTGAGATTGACCCCCCTGACCTATAACCTCTGTTATACTCTGTTACACTCTACTGCAAGCTTGCAGTCCATCAAACCCCTAAGATATCCGTACAACCGTATAGCTTTGAGCCAAACACTAGCTCGGACAAGGAAAAGTAAGAATATGGGCGAATCTGAATTCTTACCCTCCGACTTCTCCCGACCCCGTCACTTGTAGGGGTACAGGTGTCCGAAATGTTTTGTTTTAAGGTAACATGTAGGGACTTTTGACTTTTTATCCTTTCACTGCAAGGGTGATCCACGTAGTCCACGTTAATGCATTTGCGCGATTTATCAAAAATAAATAAATAAATAAATAAATAACACGTAAATATTTATTAAAGCTAATCAATACACCCAACAAAGCAACTATCTTCTGTCAGTTCAGGCTTTCATGGCGTGCATTAAGAGATTTTTGGTACTTGTTTCTGCAATATTGTTTTTGGTTTAGATCGCTTTTTCACAAATGGAGGACTATTCGATGGGTAATGTGGCCCATTGTCACAATGATGCAACGACAAAGAAAAGCGATCAATAAGCTGATTGTCACAATATGCTCAATAAAGCATCAGTTCAGAGAGAAAGTTCACCTCTTACTGCTTGTTTCTGTCCAGATCATGAAGCAAAAGTTTGTTTTGAAGAAGCCTGCACATATAGAACGTTGTGACCAGAACCTCTTTTTTTAGGTGTGGATCCACACCCAGCAGCCAATCAGAATCGAGTATTCACCCGGACCATTAAAAGTGCAGAAACACGTTTGTTTCTCTTGTAAATCATTATCTTTGCTTTCTTGAAGTAATATGCAACATAAAAGTGTTTAGAGTTCTGCTCACCTTACTGTTGATGAGTTTTGTGCTCACAAATTACACTTAATAAATTTAAACATTTCAGACAATAACAATGAAGGGAAAAACTTGCTCTTTGGCCTGATTTTGTGCAAAATTAACGTCATAAAACCTTGAGATAAATCACAAACAGAAAAGTGTGAATAATCAGATTTTTAATCGATTGACAGCACTCATTTAAATGTCATGGTTTTTGTTTGAGCATGACCTTTTATTGTCATAAAACCGATGTTATGCATGTTTCGAGCCCTGGCAGCGACATGCTAACAGAGATGACTGGCGAATAATGATGACATCATCGAGGGGAAGTGTGGTCCAAATTTAAAGTCAGTATTTGTCCATAACTCTATTTGGAGGGATAATGTAGAGGTAGTGGATAAATGTGGACTCAACCCATATGTCTACAAGTGGATGCATCGAAATGGGTGTTCGACATCAAAAATATAATTTTTTATCTGGTCTTGATTCACAACTATTTGAATTAAGAAATAGTCAGACATGAAAATTTAAGCTTAATTTTGACTTAGATATGTCCTCCATCTTTAGAAAAATGCCACAAAAAACACATTTTTGATCTGTGTTTGTCTATAATGAAATTAGTTCAGATAAAAGTGGAAATTCAAATGAAAACCACAAGACAGAAGACAAACTTCTTCACCAAACACTATCTTTCATCACCTGCAAAACACAAAAAATAATAGGAAGAACAGAATGAATGGCTGATGTTTTAATGGCACCGGCGTTTTTCCTGGGCTGTCAGTAAATACGTCCCTCCCCCGGCAGGTATTTATGAGTTTTATTAGAATGAACATGATCATCATATCGACTGAGCTGCTCCGATTCTAATGGGGGCCTTAAATTTCAGAGACACAGTGTGTATTCTCGGGTTGAGTTACAGACAAATTAACATGGAAAGCAGAACCCGCCAAAAGAGAGAAAAAACAATCACCTGAATGATTGTCAGACATTTAAAATGAGGCGGAGCGGGGTCACCAATAACAGAGGAGAGCCGAGGCAGTAAACGATTTTCATCATCAGCAGCAGCAGATAAACGTGGGGGCGAGAGGCTTTGCAGAATCCACGGTCCTCACCTTCCATTATAAGAATCATAAAGTACTTTTAATGACCAGATATTGAACCCTTTGAAACAAGGTATTGGATCATATTACAGGTATTATGGTGTTACGGACTGCTTCACCCGTTTTAGTGCAGAAGGAAGATCTACAGTACCTCTGTATGCCTCACTGCTTGTCACATGAATTTATTCAAATTAATTATCTTTAAAGGTGTTCTGGAAGCAATGCATAGTGACAATAATGTTTAGGATCAACACAAATATCACAATGTATGCATGAGCCATGGAAACTATGAGTCTTTTCTTTAGTATTTTCAAGCTTCACTCGTTTCTCGTTGATGTTTATGGTCTCTGTCTACTAGAAAAGTTGCATTAGCTTTTCTTATTTACCATCATCCTTTTCTGATAATTCTGCCGTCCTAACTTCCTCTCACAAAGACACCATTCATGGGTGGATCTTCAACATCAGCTGTGAGGAGTTTATCTCATTTTCCGGGTTAGATATACATTCTTGAATTACAAAACATTGCTTTTAAGTGATGCCTAGTTTTGCAGTATTGTTTGGTGTTGGTCCTGGGTGGGTCCAGTCGACGCCAAAGAGAGGAAGCTTTTGATAATCAAGTAAACTATTTCCTTTTATTCATTCAGCTCAAGTTCTTTGAGATTTTTACATTTAAAAACATTGAAAATCTCAAGGTTGGTTAAAAGAATCTAACTCATAGACGTTACCAAAAGACTTGGTTTTAGAGTAAAACTATGGGACAAACTTGGGGGTAAATTAGCGATTTGCAATTAATGTAATGAAGCTGAATTTAAGGGTCCTCAGGTATCTGATTGAGAGTCTAGCCATGCTTATCCTAAAGGTCTCCAGATGCTTCCTGTTTTCAGGTATCATTGCTGATGGTCAGAGAATGTTCTGCCTTGAAGTTTTGATTGATTACATCTCCAAAAGAGATGGTTTTAGAATCAAACATCCATCCGTCCATCTTCAGAACCCACACAAGAAGAAGGTCAAACCCCCACACAGAAAGGGACCAGCCAGGATTTCAACCAAGGACCTTCTGAGATGACAGAGCCAACCTCTACACCACTATGAAGCTCCAAATGAACAGAATACGAATAATTAGTGGCAATCACAGACGGGCAAAAGAAGTTTTGAAAGGGTAACAAAAACACAACCCATTTACTGCTGGTTCTTTCTTAACGTCTACGATGTGAAGCTACAAGGTTCATTGAGTATTTCATGACAAAGATGAAGCAGTTTTACAAATATTTGTACGATGACCTGTCCGTTCTGAAGGATCCTCTATGAAACGTCTAAAAGAAAGACTAAAGGTAAATGTCACCAGAAGAAGACTGGCTATAGTTATCCACACAAAACTTTGAAACCCTGAAGCTTTTTTATTTTTTTAAGAGTATCGGGGTCATGTTTGACAAAGTGCAGAACTCTGACATGTATGCAGCTCGCGTGGAACAGACAGACTAAAGTGAGGTAAAAATAACCAAAGGGAAGAAAGCCTCTGTAGATATTTTTGTGCTCATCTGGAAAAGACGGATAAGACACAATAATAGGATCCTGAGGTTCTGCTATATTGGGAAGGTAGTATATAATATTGCTTTAGAAAGAAATAAAAAAAATAAAACTATTCGTAAACAGGCGAGATTGTGAACAGAAAGTTCTCTAGTAAACCAAAACAGAAAACTTGAGGGATCTAGTTCAACTGAGAGTTTTTTGTTTTTATGGAAAAAGCTTTAAATAAAGACAATAATTTTGATTTTACACTTTTGCGAAAACTGTTGGTGTACCAGAAAGTGTTTGCTAGATATCAAAGGTAAAGAAGATGAAGCAGAACGAGACGAAGAGGAAACATCTAAAACTTTTGGATCACAGGTCAAAATAGTAGAGCCGGGAATTAAAAAAAAAAATAAAAAATGAAGTTTTATTTTTAGTTAGGCATTTGTCAACCACTTATTATCAGCAAATAATCACAGTATGAAATCACACACAAATTTAGAACATTTATTTTTAACCCTTTGGAAGAACTGATGTCCACTTTTCCTGGAATTCAGTTTTTTTCTTTTTTTTCTATCTTTTTCTTTTTCTTATCAATTTGTCCTTATTGTGTTTGTGAAGAATAATAAAAACCTTTTTAAGGGAAGTTTGATCCAGCTGGATCTCAGGTCGGCTCAGATATAATCTGTTCACAGGCAGGACTATCGCGGATATTTTGACAACGCCGGTGCTCAATATTTAAACAAAAGTTATCGTCGTCCCCATCCCAGAATAAATGAAGGATCGGTTTCCTTGTTGTTAGATTTCTAATAGTAGACAGCTCCGTTTTGCTCCGCCCACCACGGCGGATCTTTCGTTCTGCGTTCCAGCTATGAGATCAACGTTCATCTCCTGCTTATTTATTAAAATAAAACATGTCCCAAAACTACAAAAGAATGCCATATTATTTCTTTAATTTATTAAAATCTCAATCAAAGAAAATAAAAAAAGTAAAACAGTTTATTTAAGTTTATTTAGTTACATTAAGCTGATCTCACAGCTGCATGTCAGGAAGCCTGAGGGCGTCAAAAAATATTAATGGGTTTTATATATATATATATATATATATAAGAATGACATGGCATGGTCTCGAAGACAGTCGAAAAGAAACAGTTACCTTTTTGGGTGTCAATGACAAAGTTTCCTTCTTCGTTCCCTGAAGCGATCTTATACGTGATCCCGTCCCCATCAGGGTCCTTTGCCAGAACTGTGGCAACAAGTGTGTTGGGCCCGGCATCTTCTGAGACGAAGGTCCGATATCTGGCAAACGAGTGAAGACAAGAACACCATCAGCTAACCAACACTGCTTTGAAAAATCAGCTGAAATGTTCAAAAGAAGATGTATTCTGAATATATTTCAAACTATATATAAATTAAAGTCTAAAGAGGCAGAGGACAATAAGAATTAACACGACACAACCTTTGAACTAAACTCATAAATATCAAATGTGAATAAGAATGTGTTTAATGCTAAAACATTTAATGCTAAAATGAAAATATTCTTCAAAAATCAGATCTTTTGTGAGTTGGGTTTGTTAGAAAAGTTTGGAGCTCATTGATCCACCAGGAAGCTGAGAAGAAAAGCCAGGAGAACACCTCTGACACCCCGAAATCCCTCATCTTCAAACAGACAAGAAACTCAACGAATAATTTTCAAAGTAGCAGGATAGGAAAAAAGACACGGCTCATGGTGGCAAAAACCAGCATCATATTCCAGCATTACGGCCTTAATAATGCAAAGGCTTGAATTCCCAAGTGCACACAAGCTAACCGATTCCCTTGACTTGTGTTTTTTATTAGCTGTCAAACATTCCTCCTGTTTTATCTTTATATCTTCGTGTAACACTTTGAACTCGGGCTTTGAACTCCTCTCAGACCTTGCGTGTAACATCTATGAATGACTTGATGTTCTTGAAAGCAAAAGCTTCTCTTCAAAGGCTGACCTCAAGTTGACAAAAAAAGATGACACCTCATGTTTGGAGCAGTTTTCTGCTGAGAAAAGCTTTACAGTAACATATTCCATTGCTGCTTTTCTGGATCTTTGTCTATGTATTAAAACACATAAACATTTTCAAAGGAAGAAATTCCGTTTTTTTACATTTATTTAAATTTACTTAAATGTATTTTCAAGGCAGAAAATATCTATTTTATTTACAGTTAAGGAATTAACTTTGAGAATTAGTGTCAAAATAATCCACAATCAATAAATCTACTTGACCTCGTTTTCAAAGAGATCAGAAATAGTATTAATTCTGTGGAGTTCCTCCGTGTTAAACTGATTTACACACTTCAGCTGAGTGTATTTAGACATCAAATCTGCAGTATTTTCAATATTTTTCCAATTAAAATCGCTAATATCTGATAGATCCATGACGAGGTTTAACGAATGACAAAGACGATTTTTTTGGCTTCCTAACATTCATTTTTTTAAAGATCTGTGTCAGTGAGACTCAATGCAAACTATCATGTGATGAAACGTCCAGACTTTAACCAAAACAAATACATGAATACATGAAAATAAATGACCAAATGGCCTTAACACGTGCAGCTTTCTTTAGGTTGGATTTCATTTTATTTTTAAACACAATATAAAATAGTTGAGTGAACATGATAAACAGAAAATGATTAAGTGCTGGAAAAGGGAGAAATTGTATTGATTTCCAACCCGAATATTATGATGTGTTATACATACATTTGTATATATGAAAATATACTATTCACATTCACACAAAAGTAAAAAAAAACAAAAAAAAAAAACAAAGAAACCAAAATGTAATAAAGTTATATCATAGACTTCTCATTTTCCAATCTGTACATTTGAAAGATTTTTTGTTCATTTTTAAAATTGCAGTAGAAGATTTTACCCATTTTAATGCTTTTTCCTCCACAGACAGAAATATACAGATGTTTTCTGTGCTTTACACAAAATTGCTTGATGTCATTTTTTTCTAAATAGATATTCTACTTATCCTACAGTTCTGAATAAGTATTTTTGTTTAGTTTAATGAATTATTTGCAGTGTTTTATACTATATTTAATTATATCTGTAACTTTCAGTAATTTTGGTTCCTATCATAAAATATTGGTGTGTTCAATATCCAACTTTTTGAAATATTCTTATGGCTCATCTTTGAAAAATGTATAAAATTAATTCTTAAAGAAAATGTTATTTCGGGGTTTTAACAGTAAACTTTTTTAAACACAGTCCTGTTAAATTGTTTTTTTAGTTCTGTTTTTAAAGAAAATGATGGGAGGAAAAAGTAGAAATCCAGAGTCATGTAAACTGTTTTCCTTGTGTTTTATTGTGAAAACGGCTCTGCTCATTTGTTATTAAAATTGTATTTATTCATTTTTTTGGTTAAACTCTAAAAATACAGAGAGCAGATGAGGTCTGCAGTCGCTACCCCGTTAGTGATGCTTGTGCGTTCTGTTGTGGTCCCAACAATGATTACAGCGTTGCTGTTGTGAACACGTGCAAACAGAGACGGACAACGGAGGTCTGCCAGCAGCCGAGCGGTCGACGAGAAAGGAGAGTTCATGAAAAGCTGATGGTCCAAAGCAAACATCAACCGTTGGAGACATTTCTAAAACATGAGACTGGAAGCTTTAACCCTGACCCAGCAGAACAGACACACAGGTTCTCATCATGGTCCAATAAAAACGGGCCACGATCTCAGCCTGGGTAATGACGTTTTTAATGACTTCTCCGTCCTTTACTCGTTCTTCTGATTTCTGAACTCGTCCCGTGATTCAGGACACATTCACAATCGGATAACAAAATATATCACACAGTGAAGACAGACGGACTTTGATTTCTCGTTTCGGTCCTGGTGTACGCATTCATACACATGCAGACATGTAAGTGGTTTGAGAGCGAGAAATGCATTATTAGTGAATCTGGGTGAGCTGCTGAGGAAAAAAATGGCTGCTGCTTTGAGTAAATCAAAAAAGTGATGGAGCACACACATGTCCGTCGCTCCCTACACAACATACGTGTGGAAGGAGGATGAAGAAGAACCTTTTCCGTGTCCACACCGGCTCCCCGGGCCGACAGGACCTCCTCAATTACAGAACACAAACACACAGCCACTCGCATGAAGTTGGGGCTCGGGGGCTGCTCGGGGTGCTGGTGGGTATGCTTGATTGGCCCTGACTCACCAATCTGCTCAGCTCTCTGCCAGAAAATCAACCAATTAAAAGAATGCGGGCAGCACAGCGGTGCGGAGGGGCGGGTGGGGGGTGTTAACAGCAGCTGCCACACTGAATTTGGAGGAAGCTGTAAGGGGTGAACCTGCAAGACAGCCGAGCTTTGTCTGCACATCTAACAAGCAGCTTTGGTGGTGTTCTCTGCTCTTTAGATGTTTTGTTTTTGTGCATTCGTTCAGCAGGAATTTGTATTTTTTTGTTGGTGGCGTTAAAAGCACGGATGGATTTTAAGGACGCATGATACGTTATGAACTTAGAGTTAACAACATAGGCAAAAGAGAATACAACTGTTGTGTTTTGTCCAAAAAATATATATGACCAAGACATTCTCATCCCCGAGTCGTCGCATGTTAACGTGTGGTTAATGACACCACCGCGTCACTTTTTGATGTTTTGGGCGTCCCCAACTGGTCATTTTTTGATGTGCTGGCCAGTACCGGTACAACAACCCAGTAACCTAATCCTAGCCTGGTCCACGTCCGGAACCAGTACCACAAATCTGTGTCCGGTACTGATCCGTGTACGATACCAAGTTACAGATAGGGGTTAGGATACCGGTGCCGGACTGGAACCGGTTTGCTCGAACCATACATCCATATATGACGAGTCAACAATTCTCACATTGTCACTCCCCAACTCGATGTTTTTTGATGTGCTGGTTGTTCCCATTAAATCATGGGTCCACAACCCTCTAGACATGGTAACAGACACGGAACCAGTACCAGGTTGGGGTACCAGTACCGGTTTTGCCTGAGGATTGGGGACCCCATTTTCTCCCTGTCTGTGGCGCTTGGACTGGTACCAGTTCTGGGCTCACGGGTTGGGGGCCCCTGATTTAATGACACCAAAAAGGTCAAAAAGTGACGCGAGGGGGACCGAGCCATACACCCATACATGATGAGTCTACGCATTCTCATTCCCAACTCGACACATATTGACGTTTGGTTAAGGACTCTTCCGCGTCAAAAAATGACGTTTTAGGTATCCCCAACTCGACATCTTTTGACATGCTGACCCCATTTATTTCAGAGAACTCCAACCCCTGGACCCCAAACTGGTAACCAGTCAAAGGGCCTCAAACGAGGATAAAAATGCATAAACTAATCAGGAGTCCTCGTGCCCGTTACCACGTCCAGAGGGTAGGGGACCCGTGATTTAATGGGAACAACCAGCACATAAAAAGAAAAAAAAAAAGACATGTTGGGATACACTCGAAATGTCAATTTTTGACACGGAGGGGTCTTTAACCAAAAGTCAATATGTGTCTTGTTGGGAATGAGAATGCGTAGACTCATCATATAGTGTATGGGCGTATGGTTCAGGCCCCCTCTGCTTCACTTTTTGACGTTTTGGGTGTCCCCATCTTGTCATGGTGCACCTGCGCTCCTGTTCCACCTCCTGATTGGACCCAGCTGTCGGCACACATCATCTCATCTCCTGTCTACTTAAGAGAAGCCTTCCCCAACATTCTTCACCCCTTTGTTGCCTTACCTGGTGCAGTACCCTGGCCTCTCTCATAATATCCTTATATTCATACTACGCTTTGCTATGACTCACCATAGTAAACCTCTGTCTCTAGATCATCATCCACGTGCCGACCTGGGTCTACGTCTCGTCAACTCTGCCACGCCAAGTTAACTCCACGCCACGCACCATCAGCTGTACTCACATGGATCTTCACCCTGCTGCTCCAGGTCACCTCAGATCTGCATTTACCGTTTCAAGTCTGCAACTCCATTCAAAGTCCTGGCTACAGCTCCACAATCTCCACGGGCAATAAAAACTTTTTAACTGCATCTGCCTTCCCTCATCCTTCTGGGTTCCAGCATCTGGGTCCGCTTGGCCTCGTTACCATGACAACTCGTTTTTTTTTCGTGCTGGCTGTTCCCATTAAATCAGGGGTCCCTAACCTTTGGTCCGTGAACCAGTACCGGTCCGAGGGCCACTTGGTGCCGAGCCACAGACAGGGAAAAAAATGTATACACTAATCGGATGTCCCCAATCCCCGGGACGCAAAACTGTACTGTTACCCTAACCCGGTAGTGATACCCTTACCCTGCCCCTCTTACCACGTCCCAAGGATTGGGGACTCGTGATTTATAGGAACAACCACCAGGTTAAAAAAATGATGAGTTGGGGACAGCCAATACATCAACAAGTGACGTGGAGGGGGCCCAGACCATACGTCCATATGTGAGGAGTTGGGAGTGAAAATGCGTAGATCTGACATATTACTGAAGGTACCAAAGACATAGTAAAAGATAAATATAAGTAAATGATAGCTCCAAAGATTTCTCCACCTCATAAGTTTACAGCAATATATGTTACATGGAGATTATTCAAAGCAAAACAAAACCATCGAAAGATGAACTTTCCCGATTGCAATAGAGACAGTCTGAGAAGTTCCCCGTTCTCTCATAGTTCTCCTAAAGTTCTCCTGAAGTTCTGGAGGCGTCAGCTCTGGAAGTTGTAGTAAATCTTCTTCATAAAAGTATAACGTAACTGGGATGTTACAGAACGAGCTGTCTGTGCTGTCAACAGAATCCCGGTCATCAGAAACACGGTGACAGAATCTGTGGAAAATTTCTACCAAATAAAGTCACATCTCTGGCAGTATTTTTCCCCAAAAGATTTCAATAGACAGATTCAAACTTGAACAAAACCTGATTTGAACTTTTCAACTATAACAGACATGAATAGGCTCTTTTAGGAGATATCTGGTTGTTACTCTTCTTGAAATTGTCTTCAGTGTCCTGAAGATAACGAAGAATCAGATTTTACTTCCTGATCAGTTTATCAAAGCACAACTTTAAGATGTCTGATCTGGGCAGGTGACACATCCAAGTGTTGTTGGCCGTTTGAGCTGAAGGACATACTTGAGCTGGATTTACTTTAAAAAATCCATAATCACTCAAAACTTTAGCCCACCGGTTGGCCCACATCTTTCTCATGAGGTCATGAACTGGTCAACAAGAGAGAATGAAATAGCAGATCTAAAACAGAATGAGTCTCCTTATATTGACTTGTGGATGAGTTGAGATACTCAGTCACTGAAGGATTGAGTCCGTGTACAAAGACGAATCAGCAGAGAACGTTTGACCATCTTGACTTCTTAGTGTCTTCTCAAGTGTTTCAGACAGCTGTGCTGACATCTCTTTCCTATACTCAGAAAATCTAAAGATTCTATAAGTTAAGTAGAAGCAGTTCTGTGAATCTGCTTTGACTGTGTCTCTCGTGACCCAGTTATAGACATGTGATTGACAACATGTCATCAGACTTAGTTGGAGCTTTTATCCAAAGAGACTCATAGAACAGTGTGAGTATTTCACTGATGAATGCTTCAAATGAACCTGGAGTAAAAGGTTTTGTTCAAGGACAGACTGTCAGAGCCAGGAATCAAACTCTAGCAGTCAGAAAGCTACAGCCAGAACTGTCCAGAAGATATCAGGAGACGTTAGCAATGGGCTGCCACAGAGTTGTAGCTTTTTTCTGTTGATGGACCATTTAAACAGGAATCCCCACTCGAACTAAACACCAATTCAGTGGTCCAGTGGAAGAGTGTCCGCCCTGAGACTGTAGGTTGTGTGTTCAAATCCATGGCCAAGACCTACTAGATTCTAAAGTCTAGAAATTCCCAATTGACACTCAGAATCAAAGACCCACTCCAATGAAAATTGTGTTTTAACATGTTCTTGTAACATCTTTCTCATGATGGAGGACATATATACAAAATATTAAGAAGAAAAATGCATGTCTTTATTCAAACTGTGATGGATCAAGAGGAGATCAAAACCCAAAGTTTGAAAAGGCTCCAGTTTGTAACGCGGAAACTGCCATGGGTGGGGGGGTTCTGTTCTCTGCTGCAATTCTGATGCGTCCGCTTATACAAATAGGTCCGTGAACGTCTTCTGAGCTGTCATCTGGATCTAGACCAGGGGATCTCAAAGTGTGGCCCTCAATAAATCATAACTGATGGTTAGTGATTTTTTTACCCACATATTCTATGTGAAACAAAACAAAGAGAAACAGATTCTGTCGGGTTGTAGATGATCCAACCTGCCAGAATCTGTGCCCCCCAAAGATTTGCTGTAGAAACAACTACTATTTATTAATTATTCATTGTTAAACGGTTCCATAATAAAGTCACTTTAATAAACCACATTTTGTTATCCTAAATTAGCCAAACAAAGGCAGTTTTTAAACACAAAAAGCTGTTGTTGTTTTACATGTAATATGTGTAAAAACATGTAGATATGACAATAAACTCCCTAAAGCCCCAGAATAAAGTATATTGTAATCATCCACCTTCTTTTAACACTTTTGGGGACAAAATATGAGTGTTACAAAACAAATCATTGATGCCTGGAGAGCGGCGAAATAAATTCTGTACCTTGGCACAACACCAGCGTAGAAAGCCCCTCAGTGACGGGAGTTTGTAAAAGAATGAATGCTGTAAGTAGCTCACATAGACATCACACAGGTCTGATGTTGAACGATTTTTCTCAGTTAAAACAGTGTTTCAAGTCTTGCTCGGTTAACTGTACAAATGAGACTTGGTCATTAAAGTTGTTAAAAACAACATTTTTCTATTTATATATTTTTTCACCAAACTTAGCCCTTCGTCTGATGTTGAGCTCTTAACTTGGCCCTCCGCTGCACTCCAAACTCTGAGAACTCCTGGTCTCGTATCATAGCCCGTACATTGCTCGGGGCTGTAAACTAGTGACAGAGTGTGTAAAAAAAAGGGCTGATGGGAAATTAGTGGAGGCTAACTTTCATGCCAACAGTCCCACCTACAACTTGGAGGTGAATGTCTAATGAGTTCATGCTGCTCTGCAGAAACTAAGTCTTAAAAACGACAAAGGCTTCTGGATTTTGGCTAAAAACTGTGTAATCATAATCAAATGATCGCTTATTTTACAATAGAAACAAATATAGTTGGAATGGGACTTTAAGGGGTCAGATTGGGAGTTTAAACCACCAAGTGGTTCCTGAGTGCAGCTGTGTCTGCAGCTCACCTCTCCCCCATAGGACAGATCAAACCTGGAGAACAAACATCCCGAAAACCCGTGTCCAGTTTTAATCTCACTCACATTTGTTGGGAAAACTCTGGCGCCTCGTCGTTGACGTTGACCATTCGTATCCGTACCGTGGTCGTTCCTGTGCGTGGCACCTCCCCCTTGTCCACAGCCATGACAACAAACTCGTACAGATGGTTGGGACGCTCAAAGTCCAGAGGACCGGCGGGGAAGATGGTCCCGTGTGGGGAGATGGTGAAATCCGGACTCAGGGTGTAATAGGTCAACTCTGCGTTCTCCTCAGAGTCGCAGTCGTTGGCTGACACTGAAGAGCAAAAACATGGAAGGAGAAGTTAGAAAATCTCAAGTAAAACAGCAAATGATGCCTCATATTATTTCAGAGCCAGTTCTTTCTAGAGTTGTGAACTGCTTTGGTAATCATTGATGTTAAACAGGACAAGAGTCGCTGACATTGACCACCATTAGAAGACAATCGAGTCTGGAAGACTAGAGTTTCTGCACGGAAAAGAGAATTACAGTGGAGGTCATTGGGATAAATACAACTAAAGGTCTGTAGATAAGAAACAAAGAACAATTAAGGGACATGTTTGTGTCCTACTTTTGAAAAATTGGTGTAAAAGCTGGAAAAAAGCTTATTTAGGCACATATATACCGTATATTCTGGAGTATAAGTCACAGTTTTTTTTTCATAGTTTAGCCAGGGCTATGACTTATCTGTGTTGCTTTTTTTTTACATAAATAGCCTCATATTTGTCATTTTCACAGTAAACACTGGTTGTTTTTTAGCAGTTGTTTCCTCTAATAACTGCTAGAACTAAAACAAAGCTGAACGTGTTTTGCTACTGTCACTGGAAGTAAACAAATCTTCAAAATTAATTGTCTGTGAAGCTTCCTGTTTTCAAAGTAAAACTAGCAAGGGCTTTTTTCCATTCAAAAAAGGAAGTTCCGCTTCTGAAAAAAAGAAAATAAAATACCTTTAACATCTGAGCTTAACATTGTTTTGGTAACTATTCAACAGTTGACGTAATTCCAGCAGAAAAATGTGTTTTTCTACTCAGAAACTAGAAACTGTTGTGCCCTTTAAAAATGTTTTTCAAAAAAGTATATTTTACTAATTCAGTTTAAATACCTTTTTTTAAAATAAATAAATCGGCCACATCTGTTCTTATTGTGTGAATGCTTAGTGATTACAGAGATTCTCCTGCTCCTTACAGTAGGTGTTACAGCACGTAAAAACAGTTATTTTGGAACCAAAACGTTCAGCTCCTTCAGAACATTACTGCTTGTACTTTCGGTATTTATAAACTTTATAGTTTTTAAAATATTGAGCAAAATATTTCCCTTAAGAAATGAATGAGAACATCTTCAAATTCAAAAATTTTAAGTAGCTAAGCTACAAACTTTTAAAAAAAAAAATATATATATATATATATATATATATGTATATATAATATTCATAATATATTCATGGCTATTTTTTCATCTTTTATTGTAATTAAAAAAAGATCTGAGTTAGCTAATATTTTAGCAACAGGCTAACATTTATTGAAGAATTTTGGGCTGTTTTGGAGTTTAGCTACTATTTAAGCAACACACTAAATATTTTTGCAAAATTGTCATGTATCAGAGATTTTTTTTTTTTTCAGAAATGTAGGTGATCTTCAGCACTGGTTCATAGTTATTTAACAAATTTCCCAGTCTTTTGGGAAATGTAACATTTTGCAAAAATCTTTTGCATTTTCAGTAAATCCCTTCAGAAATTAAAGTAAACTGCGTCACCATTTTCAGCAATAAACTTTAGCATCTGTAGCGACCAATTCCAGCATAAATCCTTCACACTGATAGCAGGTAATGCAACTTTTCTAGTTTGATTTATTTTGCTGCACTAAAACGTTTGTTTCTCACTGGGACTTTTCAGTTATCTGTTACTTAAACAGTCAGAAAAATAAACTTTTTTTTTCAGAGAACAACAGAAAATATACTTTATGTTGTAAATTGTGATTTATATCATTATTGTGATAAAAAAAAATGTATATTGCGATTTACAATTTTTTTTCCACATCACCCAGCACTATACATACAGGATGCACAGTAGCGGTTTATAGTGTCGTTCCCATGAGCTTATTGAAAAAAAAAAAATGTTGCCATGTATTCACATTACTTTGGTATTACCTCATATTTCTGTTTTTTTAGGATTTTGGACCCAATTTACATTAAATAAATACATTTAATAACTAAAATGACAGTTTTTTTAGCATTTTCTAAAGAAATGTAATTGTTTCAGAGCCAAACCAACAAAAATGCTCATGGCGTTCCTGCCGCCATGTTGCAAACACAAGAGTTTTGCTCAGATTTAAAGGTGTTTGATCATGAATATTTAGATCCCTCAGCGGTTATGCAGTCAGGCCACAGTGATGATGGACGAAGCGACGCCCCCGCTGCTATAAGTGCCTGCTTGGGTGGGGCAGCAACTGCTAGCTACACAACAGGCCTGGAAAACACAGTCATTTTCAAATATTTCTTCTTCTTCCAGCATCGGGAATCCATGCAGCCGGGACGCGCTGGCCTCAAATTGATTGCTTTGCTAAAACTGAAAGGACCACCAGGGATTTGAATAAGCATATTTTTTACTAACAAGAACATTTCCCCATCAAACGTTCAATTCTCCAATTTACCTTACATTGCATTTAGCTGGTGTGTGTACACACAAAGTGGACGCACACATGCATATGAATAATACATGTGTAGGCTTTAATAAATAACCAAAAAGTCTTTCTTTCAACTAACAAAGTCTAATTTGTTATTGTCATAAAGCCATGGGGAACTCTAAACTGCTTCAAATTAACTGTTTTAAGGAAGTCAAGTGAACAAAAAGCCTAATAAAGGAATTTACGCAGTTAATCAAAAAAGTTCAGTCCAGATTCAAGTGGAAGATCTGGT
>NC_050514.1:32999704-33002776 GCF_002922805.2 Oryzias melastigma | reverse complement strand
CACGCTGGCTCAGATGTGGCTCCTCCTCAAAGCATCTTTTCCCAAAAGCTCCCCTCTGATCTTCTTGTTTCTCCACTTTTTACGTTCAAGCAGACCCTCAACATCTTCAGCTCCAGCGATTCGTCTTTTCACACCTTCTCTAAACTGGAAGCAGCTGCTCTCACCACCATCCCCATCATTTTCTCTTTCAATCTTGTTATGCCTGATGCTTTTTTCCACCCACGGCGACCCGCTTTGACCTCGTTTTCACACTCCGCACTGTTCTGAAGAGCTGAGTCCAAGTAAACTCCTGCATCTTCATCATTTGTTTCATTTGCCTCTAATCTACAGCACGCCTCAATGTTTTTTTCTTCTGTTTAAGCTCTTCTGCTAATTGTTTAAACCATATTTCCTCATAAATTATTTTTAGAGTTTTGACTCATGACATGGTGAAAAAATGTGTAAGTTAGCTTAATTAACAGTAATAGTGAGTCATATTTTCACACATTTTCAACTTCTTTCAGTTTTCTTACATTTCTCGTAGTTTCTGACCAGCAGAAACCACTTTCAGAACCGTGCGGTACCACTTATTCGGGAAAATTTCCTCTAAACTCAGAAAGCCACGGTGCTGCTGCTGCTGCTGCTGCTGCATGAGACACAACTTTCACTCTCTTTTTCTTGATGCAACATATCCGTTGGGTATTCTTTCCATCTTTTAGTGTTTCTAGCACTTTTTAGCATCTTTCTTGCTCCATCTTTCATCACAAGAACCCTAATATCTTTCCTTAAATATGATTTCTGTGCTCTTAAAGCTACTTTATCATTTTCTGTGATTTCTCCACATCCTATTTGCTTTTACAGAACTCATCATCTGTGTTAGCTGTTCCCCTTTATGTTTGTGACTCTCATTTAATATTTATTTATATTTTCTAAGTTGTAAGAGTTTAATCACTGAAAACAAAAAATGGCTTTTTCTGAATTTAATTATTATTGTTATTCATTTAGGATAAAACATTTTATAAAAGACTAAATGTAAATTCAAGCATTTGATTCTGAATGCAGCTGCCTTTGTCTATGTAGACATCGTGGTTAACTACGGTGGCCTACACGGCTCACATAGATGCAAAAGTCAACTCAACGACAAAAGTCGAAGCACAATGACAAAAATTGAAGCATAACAACAAAAGCTGAAGCATGACAACAAAAGCCGTAGTATGATGACAAAAGCTGAAGCACATTGAAAAAAGCCGAAGCACGACGCCAAACAACGACGAAAGCCGTAACATGATGACAAAAGTCAAAGCACGACAACGATAGCTGAAGTATAACAACAAAAGCCGAAGCACAACAACAAAAGCAGAAGCACAACGACAAAAGCTGAAGTACGACGCCAAACAACGACAAAAGCCGAAGCACAACAACAAAAACAGAAGCACATCGACAAAAGCTGAAGCATGACAACAAAAGCTGAAGTACGGCGCCAAACAACGACAAAAGCTGAAGCACGATGACAAAAGCTGAACCACGATGACAAAAGCCGAAACACAACAACAAAAGCCGAAGCACATCGACAAAAGCAGAAGCACGAAGGCAAAAACTGAAGCATGACGACAATAGCTGAAGCACATTGACAAAAACAGATGCATGACAACAAAAGCTGAAGCATGACGACAAAAGCCACAACACAACAGAAAGACTTTCATCGTTGTGTTGTGTCTTTTGCATTTATGTGAGCCGTGTCGGCCCAGTACATAACAAATGTGTGTGTAGCAGATGGTAGTCATCTTTTTATCTTACTGTAAGAGTACTTTTCATAATACGAGGAACATTCCAGAGAAACAGTTGGAAACAGAAAAAGAAGAAGACGGTAGTAAGGGTCTAGTGTGAGACAGACGTGTGAAAAACTGCTCAGAAACTAGAATAAAGTGTGACACTGACTGATGCAAGCTTTAAAATATCCAAGGAAATGGCAGAACTCGGATTTAATAGCAAATATCACTTCATCCATATTTATTCCTGATGAGCTTTTTGTGGCACCACAGTAAATAAATCAATACCTGATTTAAAACACAGACGGAGCGGATTCTGCAGAACTCTGGCTTCAGCTCACAGAACACTGTAGTCATAATGACCCGGACAGAACTTCTGCAAGAGTTACCGGGTCTGGATAAATCCATGTTTTAAAGTCTTTCTTACTTTTACCAGATAAGGTAAAAAAGTAGAAGATTTGGATTTGTTTTTTTTTTTCTCCCTTGTGTTACCAGATCTTAGAAAAAAATGTCTGATCGGAGTCTGGCTGAGAATCCTTTCTGTTCTTTATCACGTTTTATCTACCTGTCAGACTAAACTCCACAAATTGGGTTAGACCTGCAAAAATAACACTTTGAGCTTCTTTTATTTATTGTTTTTCAGCAGCCTGCACCACAGACAACAAATCAAGAGGAAAACTGAGATTTCTATGCAGAACTGGTAACAGCAGTTTCACTCTTTTTACTTTCATTTATGTCAACTTTAAAAGTTGAATAAAGAGAGCCTTTAAGTTTTTCTAAACCAGTAATCGATAAAGACGATGACAGGATATTAGGATTTTGTATTAATGTGGGAAAAATGCATCTTTGTGAGAAAAAAAAAAACTTTTTTTATCTTTCTTAGAAGAGTTTTCTTTACATTTTTTTAGGCCCGGTAATTATTAAAAACCTGGAAAAAAAAATTCCTTTGGTGACACTATTTGCCATTATCTGTGAATAATCACAATATGAACTCACACACAAAACTGTACATTTATAATGTTTATTTTTAATTAGTGCTTTCAATTGATTTAAAAAAAATATCAGATTAATCTCACTCTTGTGTTGTGATTAAGCACGATCAATCGCAATGTTTTACTTGGTACAATTTATATGACAATATGGGGATTTTGAACAAAAACAGGTCAGAGAGGAACATTTTCTTTCATTTTAAAAGTCTGAGATTTTTTTTAATTTATTAAATGTTAACCCAGAAGTGTAAATTATGTGTATAAAACAGAATAAAACTCAAAAGAATTTAATGTTCGCAGTATTACTCCAAGAAAAATGCTGATTTATAGACATA
>NC_050514.1:32993658-32999421 GCF_002922805.2 Oryzias melastigma | reverse complement strand
TTGAAGTACCAATTGAATATTTATTTATTTAATAAGTGACCATGGTATAAGTTGGATAATACCTGAACCGTCGAGACAAAGCAAAATGAATATTGCGTTAATGAATATTAATTCTTTTTGATTAATTGCGTCCATTAATTTTAACAGCCCTACTTTTAGTTCTGCATCTAAGAAACCCTTAAGTCCACCTTTGGCCCTCTCTGCTCCACATCTCGCCATTTTTCAGCGGCGACCGCCGCCTTTTCTTCCTGTTTGTTTCATTTATAGGTGACGAGTTCAGCGATCCGGTTCTGTTCGGTTTAACCTTTTACAGACGAGGAGGGACTTTCTTAGATCAGGAACAGGAAGTTTACTCACAACATCCCGTCCTACCTGGATTTAAATGTTCTTTACTTTATTTTTAAGTTTTGAAGCACCAGTTGTAATGCAAAACGGTTCTTCTTAGCGTTCTTTGTCGGTTGTAGCGCAGCTGAGAATTTATGTCTTCTTTCATTTAGTCTTCAAACTGGTTTTTCTTCAACTGCCTGAATGATCAGAGTCACTTTCTGTTCTTTGTAAACTTTTATTGTGGAGAATTTGTTAGAGTACCCCCCTCTAACTTAAGTTTAAACATAAAACCAAAGTTCCCCTGTCCTCCCGTCTGCAGGTCTTTTTGATCACGTCTTCGTATCCATCAGCGCTCTAAGCCAGAGCTGACTGACTGCTTCCATTAACACCTAATTGAACACGGCGCTGAAGGTTTCTCCTGGTGCGTTACCATTCAACCATTGTGAGATTATAAGCACACAATTAAGCAAATGAAGCTAAAAGCCATTTTTTAGCCCCTTACTGCTGATTCTTTTCCATCTAAAACTGATCTGTTTGAATGTATTTAATTAACAGGAAGATTAATGGGCGTTTTGCAAAGGTTTGGATTCTATGGATAAAAAAAGATGTTTTAGAAAAAGATGTTTTAGACGTTCAACGAGATGGTTGGAGTGAAGTTTGCTGCTTTTAAAAAGTCTTTTTCTGTTTTAGTTTTTATTTTTTCCAACTACCATTAAGGGAGGATATGAGGGAAAAAACAAAAGGGTCGTTCAAAGGGACCGTTCAAAGTGCAAGTATACAAAAAGAAATACAAATTGATTGATACAACATAAGCAACATCAATAAAATCAATAAGATTATAAAAGCCTGAAATTTAAAAATAATTCAAAATGAACCAATTTAAGAGTTCCCATTTTAAAATGCATTTATAAATAAGAAAGGTTTCAGTCCAGATGTAAACTTCTTCAGACTTGTGGATTTTCTCATACTTTAATCTTTGACAAAAACAGTGAAAAGCTGACTCTAGAACCTGGAGAAGACCTCTACCTGAGGTTCGCAGACTCTGAGGAACTAGCATGTTAGAGATGGACTTGGGCGCCAGACCATAGAGAGACGTATAAAGAAGCAGAGCTCTCTGGGAAACAGGAAGTCAGCGCATAGATCTTAGGACTGGACTAAATTAACATCTTACATCAATATATGAATTTTCCAAACTCCTTTAAGGAAATATTTTTAAAGTAACCATTTGTGATCTAAGACAATTTTTTGCTCATATTTTCTTCTTCTTCTGGAATAAAGTGCAATGCTATGGCGCAATCGCCACCTAGTGGCCAAACTGAAACGTCCTCCAGGAGAAGGAGAACAATTGTTGGAGCTTCTCCGTTTAAGAATCCATGTAACACTATGAAATTAACAATCTCATTATTATTTCACTGATACATTCTACAGTATGTGAACTGGATCAGATTAATATGAAAATATTCAAAACACATATAAATTATTAATGTATTTCTAAAGAAATGTGTAAACTCAACATTGAATTGAATCATGTGGATCAAAAGAATAGAAAATAAAGGAACAGTAAATTTGAACGCAACACTATTTTATATATATTAATAATAACAGCATAATAACACTAGAGGATCATCAAACTCTGGTGACATTCTCTGCCAATGAATGCTATGAATAATATGCAAACAGGTTTGGTGTGTAGGAATCACCTCTTGTTATAAATTCCACACACAACTTTTCTCGTGTTGCACGCCGCCGGACAACTTTTAGCAATTAAGTGACCAAAATGTAACCAAGAGAATTCTGTCGTCTTCCAAATCAAAAGATCTTTCAGAATAAAAGATCGCTCAGAGGTGGTTTTGGTTCGACTAAACTTCACAGCTCAAAAGTGTAGCTAAGAGAATCCGGTTCATTTCTTCAAAATAAAGTAATGCTGAGACTCAAAAAAAAAAAAAAGTATAATTAATTATTTCCTTCGCGGCCGGGTGCCAATTGATTCATGGACGGAAATGTATTACTACAGCAATTTGTTACAGTAAATTTAAAAAGTTATACTGATCTATCTGCCCCGTTAAGTTTCAGCAGAAAAACTTTCTGACCCTCTGAACGAGTGTGCATGGCCATGCACACACGTGCACACATGTGCACACACGTGCACCTCGGCACAGGAGGGGTAAATTTCTCACCTCCCCGGTGCATCTGTTGAGGGCTGCAGGCTGAGGGCCTGCTGAGCTCTCCACATCTCACTTCTCCTCCTTCAACCTGTTCCTTCTGCAGACTCACTTCAACCACTCAAATCCGTTTTTCATTGGGAATTTAACAAACTCTTCAAGAACTTATGAGTCACTTCTAGATTAGTTTGTTTAAAATAATTGTCATTTTCTCACTCGTGAGTATGTGAAGAAAAATAACAAGGAAGGCATCATTATAAAAATATAAAACAGTTTAGAAAAAATCGATTTTTTTTTTGCCTGAAAGAGAAACAAAAGTTCAAGAAAAAATCATGTTCATTAAAACTCCACCAGTTGATTGTATGAAAAGACTGAGTTTATTTTAGGGGCAGATTGAAAAAACAAACAAACAAAAAAGACAAGAAATAGAGACTCAAACCTCAGGGGCTTAAAATGATTAAAGAAAATGGATCAGTATTGATAAGCTGCTGGTGGAGCTGCTCAGATAACAAACGGATCTCCACACTGAAGCTGCTGATGCTGGGCGATGTGGAAAAAAATGTATATCACGATATAAAATATTTTATATCACGATACGATATATATCACCACAGTAAAGTACATTTTCAGCTGTTCTCTGAAAAAATGCCTGATGTTGCGGCAGCTTTTGTGGAAAGTTGTGGCAAAAGTTGTGATGTTTATAATATAATATTGTTTTGAAAAGCTCCTAAAAATGTTAGTTCTGAAATAGGGCTGCCACGATTATTCGACTAATCGACGACTATTCGACTATTAAAATAGTCGACGAATAATTTGGTCGTCGAAGCGTCGTTTTTTGTTTGTTTTTTTCCTTGTTTTGATCTTAAAACTACGGTTCGCGCGTTCTAATGCCGGGTCTGCCATTCTCTTTGTCACACATGCGCAGTGGTGCTGAACCGGTCAGCAGTGACGTCCAAGGAAGTACTGGGTAGTCTCATAACAACACGCTAGCTCGAAAACGTAGGAAACATAAGGAAAATAAAAGAGGAAAAAGTGTCAAATGTAATTTCTGCACGACAGAACTTGTGTTCCATGAGAGCACGATGGCGATAAATGATCACCTGAAGATGAAGCATGTTGAGACGGAGTTTGATCACGCTGAACAGAGAGCTTCGTCGAGCTAAGCTAACATCGGCGCTAACACAGCTAGCGCTGCCGCGGCTGTCATTACTGCTCTGTTTGGAGATGAACCAGAAGATCTGCAGCAGATCCGTGTCTACGGCGCTTCTGTCTGCATAGTGAACGTTTCATAATCTGCGCTCTTCGAACCAAACGCCGCGAGGACGGCGCGGATTTACCACTCGCCCTAGGCTTCATTCATATTCTGCGCCGCGATCACGTCGTCCGGTTCAAAGAGCGGATTATGAAACATTCACCACGCAGACAGAGAGGCTGTGTGTCGGTACGGATCTGCCGCAGTTATGAAACGATTTAAAACTACGAGTCCCAGAAGTGAAGGAGCTCACCTAAAAGTCCAGAGCTAAGTTTACAAGTGTAGCATTACATTATCTGCATTAAGCTACAATTAAATGTAACTTAAAGTCACAAAACGACAACAAACAGCAAAACAACCACAACATTAAAGAAGTAACACAGATTTATGGGTTCTCCCCCAAACTGAACAATATGAAGTATCGGTCTGCGCATGTGCAGTGGATGTAGGTAGTGAAAGAATGAAAGTACTGATGTACATTCTAACATCTCCTGCTTTTCTCCCTTTTTAAAAATATAAATTTCCCCCTTTTTATTTATTTTCTTTGTTTCTATGGGCATCCTCAGGTTTTTTATGTATATATTGAGTTCAAAGATGTTATTAGAGTTTTGCTTTAATAAATGGGCCTCAGTCAGCAAATATTTTGAGTGTGTTTATATCTGCAAATAGCTTTTGAAATACTTTATAAATGTTTATTAAATATATGTTTTAAAGCTTTAAAAAAGAATTGCAGACTTTTAATAAGTTTTCTGTTGTTGATTCAGATTACCTCATTTGATTTAAGTATTTTTTTAATGCCAGAAACAAATGAAGGAGAAAAGCTGCAGATTCATTAAAGGCTTAATAAACTATTGTCTTTATTTTAGTTAGAATATGGCTTACAGACCTCAAGTTTAAAGATAATAATGGTTAAGATGTGTGTTTTACATCCAGTTGCCGCACGAACCGATTAGTCGACTAATCGAAAAAAATAGTCGGAGATTAGTCGACTATTGAAATAATCGTTTGTGGCAGCCCTATTCTGAAATAAACTTCACATTCTTATATTCCAACTCTGTGAATTTTTTTAAATGTTTTTAGCCTGAACAAAAGCGAAAATATAAAAAGAAACTTGCATGTCTCAAAATTTGATTTTTTAAAATGTTTTTTTATCTTTTACCTTTAGTAGAGGCCAAATTAGCGATAAATCTAGCTCGTTACTTAATTAAAAGCTGAACTCCAAATTAGCATAAAATTCCTCAGTAAATTAAATCAGCCAAAAATGTTAGCATGTTGCTAAAAGAAAAGCTAAACTCTAAATTAGCCTACAAACCCCAGAAGATAACAAATTAGCCAAAAATGTTAGCATATATGGCTAAAATATTAGCTAAACTCCAAATTAGCATTAAAAACTCATTAGAGGCCAAATTAGCCAAAAAAGCTAGCTTGTTGCTTAATTACTATCTGAACTCCAAAATAGCCTAAAACTCCTCAGTAAACTAAATTACTCAATAATGTTAGCATGTTGCTAAAATAGAAGCTAAATTCTAAATTATCATAACATTTTTCAGTAAATTAGTCATAAGCTAATTCAGGCTAACGTATTAAGCTAACAATCCCGAGTAAAACGTTCATTGTAAATCCATCACCAGGATAGAGTTCTCTGGATTTAATGACAATTGCACTAAACTACTGCTCCCAAACTTCCAAGTCCATTGGAAAGTTGTGCAAGCCAGTAGATTTTTGACGACTGAGGCTAATGCTAGCTATGCTAAAGCTAACACGAAAGAGAGAATCAAAGATAGGCGGGGCTTTTATACTGGAGCTGCAGAGCATGATAATGTGAAACTTCTATAATGACGTGGGACGTCAACCAATCACAAAATCCAACTGTAATACCTCCTTTCATCCTGTAGGGGGCAGCACACAGACAACGTGTTCATTTTAAATGGTCAAAAATTTGGCAGCATTTCTAAAGCCCCATTTACAGAAATCAACACCCCAAAAAAAGTTAATTTACCGTTTTTTTTTTTTTTTTTTTTT